>NW_019718618.1:997634-1204370 GCF_002891405.2 Cryptotermes secundus | reverse complement strand
CAATTGAAAAAATCCTTCCAGCCGCACTATGGCCCTGGGATTCACTCAGCCTCTAACAGAAATTAGTACCAGGAATTTATTAAATAATTTTCCTGGGGAGTAAAGCGCGGCGGGCGCGTAAGGCTGACAACCTTACCAACATCTTTGAGCCGATTGTCTAGAAAATGTGGGAGCCTCGACGTCTCACAACCCTATGGGCCTTCACGGCCTGGTACAGGGATAGCTTTACTTTTTTACATTTTATAATAATCTGTAAGGTACAAGGTTGAAGTCCTTGGGCTTAATTAGTTTAACACGACGCCATGAAGAGGTATGGGGAATGGAGGCGCCCCCACATGGATGTGTGTGTGGTCAGCTTCACTCCCCGGCCGCTTTACACCCAGGAAAGAGCAACCAGTACCCATTGGATAGGAGGCTGGGTGGGCCCCAGAGCCAGCCTAGACGCTGTGGAGAAGAGAACCCCGATTTCCGCGGCTGTCGAGCCTTTAGCCCGTCGCTATATCAACTGATAGTATCAGTATCAGTACTTAATGATGTTCGTCGTTGGAAAGACTGTTATTACTTGGCTTGTGCAATGGACGCGGTTTCGGAGCATTTAAATTATCTTAATTACTGTCTTCTGAGATGTGACTCCGCGTACTCTGGTAGAAGTTTACATGCATTTCGCGGGAACTTACTGTCTCCATCTTCAGGGTCGAAGTGTAAGCCAAGCAGCAAGTAGAGGAGCAGACGCAGAATGTTCTTCCGAAACGTCGGTAAACGTCTACGAGAGTACACGCTGTCATATCCCAGGACATAGCGCTGTTCATAGTGACGGCCGTGGGAACCGCAAGTCAGCAAACCGATGTCTTGTTTTCACATGCCCGAACAATCGGAACTGTTCGCGCGTTTTCCCACTTGCGCGCTGCTGCCTCGCAGCTATTCCTGTACTTTGTATTTACACCAGTTCTGCGATGATTGTCCCAGGGCTAATCAATCTGTGGCTTTCGTATCCCTTGTGTACTTAATTTGAGACATAATTCAATTTTGCAGTACTTTTTTGTTACTTACAAAGGCAGAAATACGTCGTTTTCCTTGTGCTTAATTAATGAAACACAACGCCGTAAAGACGTATGGGAGAGTGGAGGTATAGTTCCAGAGTTCCTGGCTACAAATTCAGAGGTCCCGAGTTCCATTACCGGCTCTACCAGGTTTTCTGACAAGTAGTGGGTCTGGAACGGGGTCCACTCAGCCTCATGAGGATAATTGAGGAGCTCTTTCAAGGAAATAGCGGCTCCGGTCTAGAAAACCGAGATTAACGACCGTGGGGATCCGTTGCGCTGACCACGTGACACCCTCTATCCGCTAAATTTGGTACTAACTTTGCCGACAAGCGGCGGTCGTTCGGTCGGTATAGTTCGCTTGCAGACTACAGGCCATGGAGTTATTTTTATCAGTAGTTAGCGTCGAAAGGTAAGCTGATTATTGAACAATGAATTGGAAATGATCCGGAAGGAACATTTATGGCCTGATTTGAGGCATTATTCCGATATTTAACTTATGCTGAAGAAAACTAACGAAATCGCGCCTGGGCAGTCCGCCTTTGGGTCGACAGGTGAAGTCTGTACCTACAGAATATGAAACAGGATTGTGACAAGCGTATAGCTTTCATCAGAACCTAGCATTTATTACTGTATTCAGAATAGTCTGCCACTTTACCCTAATGTGTTCCCATTTATTCTAGTCGCCCTGTTACCCTGTTTCTGAATTATACACTCTACTGGTATGCATAACGCAGACCCTGCACAGAAAAGATGCTTTGTGAAGTGCTTTTGAAATAAGCTGCCGGGTTATGTGAATCAAGTGTAATTTTCTCACAGGTGAAGCTGCTGTGGTCTGGGGGAGAGGTTGTGTAACAGACATGGGCATTGTCGTTGGGGAGTTTTTTTTTTCTTTGGTTCCCTTTATAGAGGAAAAAATGGTAATGAGGGTTGCAGCCAGTAAGGCGGCAGGTTCTAGTTCCCTGCTTGCTTCAGCGCACCTCTGGAATTCCAATTGTCCTTCAATATTATCACAGGCCCCTCTGCAGGAGAGCCTTGGCCCCCTTTACACAGGCAAGGCGAGAACTGTCATCAATTAAACTAATTCATGGGCAGCTTCTCGCATATATTACGAACTGCGATTAGGGTTAATCTTGGTTAAAGCGACGGCTTACGTATTCTCTGGTCATCGGAGGGTTCTCTTGGACTAGCTACGCGTAGCTGGAAGGATAATATTAAAGTTTATGTTAAAGAGATGGCGTGAAGGTTGTGGATTAGATACTGACCAGTGAAGGACTCCTGTAAACACGACAGTCACATTTCATGATCCACGAAAGGGGGCAATTTGTGGAGTATAGGACAGTATTCGTTTCCCAAGAGAGTCTCTGTTCCATGTAGTTAGTTAGTTAGAGATGGCCCGTTGCTGTTACTTGTGTCTCCTATTGAACGGGAATACATGAATCATTTAAAAATGAAAGACTTGTGACCTGATGTAAGACGTCAGGTGGCTGGACTTCTGGGTGTTAATCCACAATCTGACACCTGTTTTTTTTCATTCTGTCAGCTGTCACAGAATGCTTACTCATATTTCAAACGCATTACGACTTGATATGTCAGACTGTGCCGGTCACGGTAGCCGAGCGGTCTAAGGCGTGCACCGTCTTCGCTCGCTCGGAAGCCGGGATCGTGGGTTCGAATCCCACTCAGGGCATGGATGTTTGTGTGCGTTTTTCTGTGTTTGTCTACAGGTAGAGGCCTTGCGACGAGCTGATCACCCGCCCAAGGAGTCCTACCGTATGTGTAAGATCTAGAAAAACCGAAGTGAACGGAATTCATGGAGGTAGGCCTAGGCCCACTGGGGCTGTAGTGCCAAGGAAAGAAAAAATGTCAGGCTGTAGTGCCAAGGAAAAAAAATGTCAGACTCTAGCCTGCAGAGTCCAGTGAATTGGAAAGGACTTGGAAGGAAGCGGTCGTGACATGAATTCAGGAATTTTTCTGGAGAAGTTCAGTAAATAACACGAAAATTCTCAGCCATGATAATCGAGATTCGAACCGGATATCTCAAGACTACATAGTAGAGGCCGTGCCGCTTGAGCAAGCTAATTCGGTGACGGGCTTTTGTGTGCACGGTAGCGATATTTTGCGTTCCAGAAAAGGCGGTGAATTTCTTCAGTATCTGAGGGATTGTCGGCTTCTCGGGATTGGTTCTGCCCCGTTGAGTTATTTTATTCGGAAATCTGATACTGCCTTAAGCATGTCATCTGCGCGGCATTGTAATTACATTTTAATTTTCTAACCCAGGCTGATGGGGTTCGCGGTAGCGTAGATGGTTCAGGCACCATGCTACAAGCCGGAAGGTCGCGGGTTCAATTCCCGATGATTGATCTAATCCTTCCAGCCTCTTGACAGAAATGAGTACCAAGGTTCTTCCTAGGGGTAAAGGGCGACCGGTCCGTAAGGCTGACAACTTCACCTGTGAGTCGATTTTTCTAGAAAATGTGGGAGCCCCGACGACTCAACAACCCTGTGGTCCTCCATGGCCTGTTACAGGGATAGCTTGGTGTGTAAGGCTGACAATCTTACTGCCATCTGCGAGCCGACCGTCTAGAAAGTGTGGGAGCCTCGAAGTCTCAACAACCCTATGGGCCTCTTACAGGGATAGCTTCAGCTTTAACCCAGGCTAACAAGAAGAGTTCTGTCTTCTGAGATATAACGCCGTGTAGTCTGTTGAAGGTCAAGCTCTGCTTGCTACCTACTCCGTGGTAGTTTGCTTGGCTTCTCCTTGGACCCTGAAGAGAGAGTCTACATGTTCCTCCGAAACGTGTCTTGACTTTCAATGGACTACATGTCGTTATGCGTCAGAAGAGAGAACTCCGCATAACCACCGGTGGGAGAACCTCAAACCCCACCAAGCTACTAAGATTACGCATTTTGGTCTTTATTAGTTCTCGAGGTTTTACAACGTGTGGATGTGGGCAGTGTAACCCATGTTCCGGATGTACATACTGCCTCCATCTTCAGGGTAGAAATGTGTAGGTTCAGTGACTCTGTGTTTGTATATAGGTTTATGTTTCGAAAAAATAGGGGGTGGGGGAGTGGACGCTGACGCCTCGTGGGGGCCAGTAGCGAGAGTGGGCAGGGAAAATCAATGGAAATGAACTGACTTTTAAGGGCCCCACACTGCATCAAAAATACCATTGTCAGCATTGAAACACCCCCTAACCTACACATTTCGACAGTTAAGATGGAAGCAGCATGTATCTCCGAAACGTCGGAAACTTTTCCAATATCCAGACAGTTTGAGCGATCGAGATCTCAACTAATATGAACAGCTGATCACGGCGATAACGTATAGTCAGTAATGATTTCTGGCGATTCAACGGAAGATCCGAGTTCGTAACTGGAGTTGTTCTATGTACGAGTGTTTCTTGCGAGAACCGTTTGACAGGAGTATGTGGAAGAGCGTATTGATATGCATGCGGTTCTTGGCCAGCCCTGTACATCATTCAAGAGGTCACAGCTCAGTGACTGTTTCTGTAAGTGGCATTTATTTCCAGAACCGATATCTTTACATTCCCAAAGAGAGANGTCACAGCTCAGTGACTGTTTCTGTAAGTGGCATTTATTTCCAGAAACATTCCCAAACAGAGGTACGCTGGTCTGCTCAGCTGAACAGATCACATCTACGTATTGTCCTCGGTAACAACGGTTTCGGGTAATTTTTGTTAATTCAGACTCTGCTAACAGTTTTACAAGCTTACACATTTCCTGTAAGTTGTCCCCGTGCTTAACTTATTAAGCACTGCGCAATGAAGATGTATGGGGGTAGTGGATATATAGATCCACATTTTCTTGACCTCGGCACCAGTCGGAGGTGAGTGGTCAGCTTCACGCCCCTGCCGCTTTACCCCTGGGGAAAAAGCCCGCGGTACCCATTGGATTGGAAGTATGGACGATGTAGAGAAGAGAAAATTCTTGCCCCCACCGGGACGCGAACTCCGACACCTCTGACGTCCAGCTCGTAGCCATTCGCTATACCGACTGAGCTATCCCGGCTCATGAGAGTGTTGATATATAGATCCACATATTCTTGAACCTCGGACCTGATTGGAGATGAGGTCAGCTTAACGTTCTGGCCGCTTTACCCCCGGTACCCATTGTATAGAAGGCTCGGTGGGCCTCAGAACCGGTCTGTACGACGTGAAGCCCTTACTGGAACTCGATCCCCGACCCCTCGGGTTCAGCCGCTATACTGACTGATCTGTCCCGTTCCCACACATTTCGCTATATACAAGAAAATTGTAACGATGCTGCGTGAGATTATGTTAACACAGTGCGACGATAGAAGGAAGGGCGCGCTGGTTATAGGTAGTGTTAATTCTTCCGGCAGGTGAATCTTCAGCACTGTAGTCTCTCTATTGTCAGCTGCTGTCATTTTCATGAAAAAAAAAATGCTTATTCGGAGGTGGAGTCTGAAATCTGTATTTTGTATTTCTTTTCATTACTGAATATTATGCTCGGACTGTGCTTATGTGGGGGCTCCTAGTTTTTTTTTTCCTCCTGGAAAGGTAATGGAGCCTTTGCTTCATCGTGAGGCGTCTGAAAGTTCCAATTTATTGCTCGAAAATACTGGATGAAAAAATTTTTCAACTCCCCTCCCGAGAATACAATTTCAGTATGCTAGGCCAAATCCTGCTTATTTTTTCCTTGAAGAAACCCGCAATTATTCTCTTTCCTTCCTTTCTCTTGCTTCTACTTTTTACTTTTTGTGTGTTTTTAACAGTGTATTTTCTCAGCGGATTTTGTCACTGGAATCCAGCTGGAAGTGATTTGAGTCTTAATCTGTCATATCAGCAAGAGTGGGTTTGAATGTCGTAACATCTTTGGGTTCCCTGTTCGCTCCGCGGTAGGAAACAGAGAAACCGGCAGAAAATACTACAAAAGTTTCGTGTATGCTACAGGGTCTATCATTTTTAAAGCAACGTAAACGATCACCGTACCGAAGTTGTTCTCTCCGTGTAACTGAATTTCCCGACTTCCCTCGCAACTCTCCAGCCAATGTCACTCTGGTTGCTAGGCTTCTGCTTCTGTCGCTCTGCAGATGCAACCAGGGCGTGTTCATGAACGTTACTTCGCATCGAAATCATTTGCTGCTCTACGTGAAACATTTAGCAGGGAAGTGCCGAATGCTTTTTCTTGTACATCCTCTTGTAGTTTGGGCTGTGTTTGAAATGGTGCGCTCTGTATGTAGCATATCTGACGGATCCCATAGGAACTCGCTTAGGCTTGAACGTTGGACTTCGCCTCAGTTAAGACCCTGTCTTCTTGAGATTGTCCTTGGATTTCGTATGCACAAGTGTGGGTACTCTGCAGTCGTAGGTTGGAGATTGAAATCACTATTTAGGTATGATCTCATACGCACGTGCTGCTCTGTTAAATATCTGACGGACAGTTACATTGTTAACGTGTCGAAAACAAAGGTTTACTTTAGCAATTTCCTCGGCCGTGCCATTCTGGGAATGTACATATGAAGCGTGTCGGTGAGAGACGTCACGTTACAGAACATGACATGTAACAGTAAGTCCAGTGCTGAACAAAATGAATTATTTGGATTTAATTAAAGTACAACTGTGGTTATTCATACGCGCCTTTTTAATTATTTGCTTTATTGATTTGTAGTTATATGAACACCTGTTAATTACTTACTATAAATGATAAAAAGGTACTCATTTATGAGCTTAATTAATTAATCATCATGCCATGGGAACGCATGGGGGATTGGAGGTATAGCTCCGTCAATCTTGACCTCGGTACTAGATGGGGGGTGAGTGGTCACTTTCACGTCGCCGCTTGCTCACTTGGGACCGAATATATAGGAGGCTGGGTGGGCCCCAGAGTCGGTATAGACGTCACGGAGAAGAGAAACAACTTCTTCCCCTGCCGGGACTCGAACACTGACCCTTATGTATCTGACCCTTAGCCTAGTCCCTATATCTGCTGAGCTATCCCATTATAGATTAACGATGAGTTGGAAAGATCTGGAATGGTCATGGCCTAATCGAGGTAATAGCCCGGCATTTACCTGAAAGGACTGAGGAAAACCACGATATACCTCAGAGTAGCCGGTGTTCCATCCGATATTCGAACTGAGCACTTCCCAAATACGAGTCTGGAGTGTTACCCATACGCTAACCCGCCCGGTTATACAATATTATAGCGTGTATGGCCGTTGCTATACAACGACCGCGAGATAGGCAGATATACCAGAGCCGTTTCTGGGCAACGGCTCGGTAAACACGTTCACGTTGCTAGGCAGCACATTCTTAGTAATGCAACAGTTGGACTACAGCAATGGAAGAACTGTGTTTTCTACGTGGTTCACGCCGATAGGTTATAAGCAAAGGACAAGGTCAGTCGGTAGTCCTACACGGGAGTCTTTGAAGAGCGGACTTCAGCCAGAAGCAGAGGAATAGCCATTGTTGGAGCCGTTACCAGGAAACATCTAGCAACAGACAGAACACTAGACTGGGTGCTCTAGTGGACTGTAATGTGTGGACATAGAGATAGTGTTACAGTTTTTTTTTTTTTAGTTACGACCTGTAAGTGGTCAATAAATCTATTCACCAATTCAAATCTCGTCTATAGTCACACACACTACGTGGCGATATCGTTAATAATCGTACATTTCATTATCAAGGTCATGACAATGATCTGCTTAAACTAACTTGAAGATTTCTACATTTCTGGGACAGCAATGATAGCTTTCAAAGAAATGGGTTCTGGACCGAGCTGAAATAGCTCAGGTTATGAACTAATAGCGGCTCTTGTGAACACGATAATGAATCTTTGGGCTTTATTAAGTGTAGAGAATATCATGCGTGGTATGACTAACTTGTAAACAAGGGCACTTACGCCTGGTTTCTTGATGTCGGTGCTGTTCCAGTTAGAATGCTTTAGCTACTGTAGCGCAGATGATGATAACAAGGATATCCACGCGCGGGACAAAGGATAGAAACTTCTGCTTGTAAGAAATGTCAGGGAGCTGCAAATATATCGACTAAACAATCCAAGACTAAAGTAGGCCATTAACTCTCTGAAACATAGTGGTAACACTGTGTACCACGTTCTTTACAATTCAGTAGCGCTTTACTTGCTCACACAGTGTGTTCATGTGACAGCCTTTATGGTCCTGTGGTCACAGTTCCTGGCTACAGATTCAGAGGTCCTGGGTTCGATTCCCGGTGCTACCAGATTTTCTGAAAATTAGTGGGTCTGGAACGGGGTCCACTCAGCCTCTTGAGGATAACTGAGGAGCTATTTCAGGGAAATAGCGGCTCTAGTCTAGAAAACCGAGATTAACGGCTGTGGGGATCGGTTGCGCCGACCACGTGGCAACCTCTATCCGCTAAAGTTGGCACTAACTTCACCGACAAGCGGCGGTTGCTCGGTCGGTATAGTTCCCTTGCGGACTACGGACCACGGAGTTTGTTTCTGTTTCATGTGTTCATGTACGTATATTTCGTGCGGCGTCCACAACGCAGCACTGTTATTTCCCTAAAACACGTGATCCTTGTAATGCAATTGCAGTGTTTTTTCCTCTGAAGTATTAACGGAATTTGTAAATATCGACTTGGCTACGGAATTGACCGAAGAATCGGAGTTCGATTCCCGTCAGGAGTCTTACCCACAGTATCTAAACTCGGTTTCCGACCTTGTGGGTACCGGGGGTCTGTTTCCCTGGGGGTAGAGCGGTGGGCGTGCACCAAGACTTACTGACTGACCGTCAGTAGCAATGTGACGTCGACTTTGATTTGAGTTTAGTTGTGGACAGCCGGTAAGAAAGTGAGCACGGAAGCAGATGGCATTGTTAGGATTCGTCACTAGGCAACGACAGACAGACTGAGAAGTCTTAGCACGTGCTCTCGTGAACTACAGTGTGTGTGAATTAGCGATAGGGCTACAGTTACTTGTAGTTACGTTCTGTAAGTGTTCAGTAAATCCAGTTACCAATCCAAATCCCGTCTATAGTCACTCTATCATGTGACGGTATGAATTGAAAAATCTGAAATCTTTGGCCTGTATCAGTCTGCTAAGTGACGCCCAGCCTGTCGATGCAGCACGCAGCTAGGCAGTCCTCAAGTGGGACCCACAATATCTTTGCCCTTTAGGAGCGGGCCTTGACATTGCAGCCGGCCGCAGTGGAGACAGCGTCATGCCCTCATTGGTCCATACCAATGCCGTCATTAGTAGCTATTAGGTGCCGAGTTCCTACTTGCATTAGTCTAGTTAGGGGCTGGATAGCTCAGTCGGTATAGCGACTGACTGCGGGCTGGACGGCCCGGGTTCGATTCTCGGCTGGGGCACAGTGTCCAGACCGGCTCTGGGGCCCACCCAGCCTCCTATCGAATGGGTACCCGTGGCTCTTTCCCCGGGGGTAGAGCGGCAGGGAAGTGAGCTGACCACTCATCTCAATCTAGTGCCGAGATGAAGAATGGTGGAGCTATACCTCCACTCCCCCATGCTTTTATGTCGTAGTGCTCAAATAAGCACAGGGAGAACTTTAACTTTGTACCTTCATGAAACAAACAAGAGTCAAGAGCTTGCATGTAACACGAACAACAAAATTACTGTAGCAGTAAGGATGTGAAATGCTCGCAGTTCTAATTAATTTTCTGTCATTTAACCGAATTGCGCTGTTTCGGAAGTTCCTAGTTGCAGTTTCGGCCGCGAGGGGGGTCTGCACTGGCTTTCTTAATGCGCGTCCCAGTACGGGAAACGGGTAGCTCAATGTAGTGATTAGGTTGCGAGTTGGGGGACCGAGGAATCGAGTTTCGATCCAAACCAATGCGAAGAGACTGGCTCTGTGGCCTGTTCAACTGTCTGTGCAGGACTCTTTCCCCGGGATAAAGCGGCCGGCGCGTCATGCCATTCACCTACGTCTGTTGCCGAGCTATGCTTCCATTCTCCCTGTACGTATCCTTGCCCTAGTGCCTAATGAATTAAGCACGGGGACAGTGCCTTAGTCTTCGAAAGGCACATTCATGTAATCTGACGTTTCGGTGTGATCGCAAAGAAAAGTTGCCGAAATACACCTCTCAGCTTTGCCATATGATGCGAAGAAGTTGTTTTAGCGGTAAGTTCTACACTTGTATTCTGGAGATGCTGGGTTTGAATCTCAATCGGGTCGAGGGGGAAACGTGACTAAGGTTTTCATAATTTTCGTTAGTCCCTCCAGAGAAATACCGGGATAGCACCTCAACTGAGCCACTGCCGCTTCCTTCCCAATCTTTTCCAATTCACCATTCGCTAATGATCCTGTACCACCCTGTATAGTCCAGGAATTGAAAATGTCGGAAAGTAACTCACAGAGAAGAGGAGGGAACTTCATCAGTTTACACTGTAGCGTGTAGAGCCGTTGCCGCGTAGAAGTGCCGAAGGGTTCTAAGGATGACAGTTGGGGGGGGGCAAGCAAGTCAGTTCTGTACGGGTGTCTGTGAAGAAGAGAGACAGTTGGAAGGGAGTCGCTGTCCAGAGAGGACCTGAACGCCTAAGGTTGAGGAACCTCTACTGTTAGAAGCCGTTACCAGGGAACGGTTGGTGAAGACACAGCATGCTGGCACAGACTTAGCAGGTGCTGTGGCGATTTGTGAATTGTAAAGATTAGCGGTGGCACTGTAATTGCTTGTAGTTTCGAGTCGAGTGTATAAGTGGTCAGTAAGTCCAGGCAGATATTGTAGGAACAAAAGATCACGTTTTACGACCGATATTTTCCGTTAAGTCATAAGATATTCGAGAAACCGCTGCCGCCACAGAAAGAGAGCACTCGCGCCAGAATCGTCATGCTATGCGTGCGCACGTTGTAACATGGCCGCCACGCACGTAATGGCTGAACGTTTGGGAGCTCTTTGTTGAAACAGGTCTGACGTGAAGCGGCAAGAGTTCAGCGACCCACAGTAGTCCGCAGATCACACTCGGCTCCAACGTATTTACATAACATTAATATTTCAACTTCTTGTTCACAGTCTGACATACAGACTTGTGCCAAAATCTTAAATTCCGCGTGTTTTTAAATTTTTACATTATTTTTAACATTACTGGTGCACTGGGGGTACGCGGTAGCGTAGTTGGTTGAGGCATTATGCTACAAGCCGGAAGGTCGTGGGTTCAAGTCCCGATGAGGTTATTGGATTTTGTTTTTAATTGACCTAAACCTTCCAGCCGCACTATGGCTCTGGGGTCGACTCAGCCTCTAACAGAAATGAGTACCATGAATATTTTTGGAATATTCTTGGGGGTAAAGGGCGGCCGGCGCGTAAGGCTGACAGCCTCACCGCCATCGATGAGCCGATTGTGTAGAAAATGTGGGAACCTCGACGTCTCACAACACTACTTGCCTCCACGGCCCGTTACAAGGATATCTTTACTTTTACTTTTTCCTCGTGCACTACATGTTTCGACCGATATGGTCATTATCAATTGCTTAAAAAATTGCTGTTTAAAATTGCTGCATTTCCCGTCAATGTATACAGTTCGAATATATGCCCTGCAAACGACACGTAAGAGGAATCACCCAGCAGTAGTACAACATATGGGTGCATGAACGGGGGTGTACTCACATAATAGACACGATAAATTGAAACAAAAACTTCACACTAAATACATAACTTAACGTTCATGAAACGTGTGAAAGGTCGATGATTCGTTGCTATGGAAACCTGAAATCGCTTAATGAAAATGATACATCTCACGCTTACTAAATTTTTTACGTATATTTTTTTTTCCTTGGCACTACAGCCCCAGTGGGCCTAGGCCTACCTCCATGAACTTTTCGGTTATTCTAGATCTTACACATTCGGTAGGACTCCTTGGGCGGGTGATCAGCTCGTCGCAAGGCCTCTACCTATACCCAAACACAGAAAAACGCACACACACAAACTTAACATCCATGCCCTGAGTGAGATTCGAACCCACGATCCCGGTTTCCAAGCGAGAGAAGAGAGTACATGCCTTAGACCGCTCGGCTACCGTGACCGGCTTTTTTACATATATACATAGAAAGATATCCAGTAGGTACATACATAGAACATACAGAATGATAAGGCTTTGGTCCGACTTGTTATCATAACCATAAAATAAGTACGGGTTTGGAATTACGCAAACCGGTTGAGTTGTGGCCGTCTGTTGCGTGTACAGAACAGTGGCCAGTCCGGTTTTGAAAGGAAATGTCCCCGGATGCAGATAATAACAACCTGTACATCACAACTTATTGTTCATGAGTCTCCTGAATTAGGTGCACAAAGCATTTCTCTTCTTCTTCTTCGGTTGCTCCCCCTTGGAGCATAGGCAACCGTGAAACGCTCCGGGATCAGCCCGTCGAGCCCGCCGTAAAGCCGCTACCTAGCACAAACACAGAACAGGCACAAATAGACATTCATTCTTTGAGTGGGATTCGAACCCAAGATCCCAGTGTTCGAGCGGGCGAAGTTATTTCTTGCCTTAGCCCGTGCGGCCGCTGTGATCGGCCAGAGATGGTTTAAACAGATAATATTCATAAACTAGACCCTGAGGTAATTCTGTTTACCTAGGCGATACTTTTTCCTTTACAGAACTGTACCAGAAGAGCCAATAATAATGTTTACAGCGGTTCTCGAAACTGTAGAGCTGTAACAGAGGTAAATTGACCGGGGATATGTTAATCGCTGCAAATATCGCCCCCACTTATTTTATGCTGCAACTATTACCGTAAACCATTTGCATGATTAGTCAGCGCATGGAAATCAGTAACTGTTTTCAACCTTAGATCACAATGCCATGATTATTAATTAACTCCAACCCAACCCATGTCACTTTTTTTATTGCTAGTGGGTGGGACTAAGTCCCTTGTACTGCGGCCACTTCTGGCCTATTATACCAGCCGCATGTGATAGGTGAGGGTGATTATGGAGCAATTGGTGGAATGAATAAAATCAATACAAAGTCCGTCGAGTGTAACAATGTTTTTTAGGTCACTTCTTTCTCACTCTTGCCTTACATGTTTCGGTTTTAGTAAAACCATCTTCAGAGGCACATGGTACTAACAAGAAAACACTGGCGTTGTTTAACTGTACACAGTATATATGCTGTGTGGGCACTGCTACAAATGTCGATGTGTAAAAGCACAACACTAGCTTGGAGTACTGAATGCACGTACAGAATGCACGTTCAACCTTCGCATTCAATCCGAAGTTGCCCTCGCGTTAAAACATCACTATTAAAATATTTAAAAGTTTAAGACTTTTGAAGTAAAATATAAAAATGTTAGGCTGCTTCTTAATTTATCCCGATGTTGGGAGATGTCTTGAGGTTGTATTGGCTTGTAGTTGGATTGTTCCTGTGCGTTGTGTGTTGTGTGGAATGAAGATTGGCAGGGGAAACCGAAGTACTCGGAGAAAACCTTCCCCAGCTCCGCTTTGTTCACCACAAATCTCACTTGACCAGACCCGGGATCGAACACGGTCCGCCGCGATGGGAAACCAGTGACTAACCACTTGAGCTATGGAGCGGCCTCGACCTATGTCACTTACTGACGCAATTCGATGTTCGGACTAAGGGCTGACCAGTCAATTCAAGGAACTGGTCGTGGGATAATCGAGATAGTTTGCGGGAATTTGGCAGGAGGGACTCAGAAGAACACGAGAAGTCTCCGTGAGGATATCCCGCGCTGGGCTGCAGATCTGAACTCTGGCATCTTGAGCGAACACAAACCGTGAGTGTTACCGCTTGGCAGAAGAACCGCTAAGCAAAGAGAGAAAGAATTAGTTTCGCCCCGGAGGGTGCCTGATAGTGGCACGCACGCTACCTTCGTCAGATGAAGAGTAGAAGTTAATAAGGATAACCTATATGGTATGATGATGCGATATGCTAAATAAGTCATGCAGGAGCCTTGCAACAGCGTCTAAGTAAGGTCGTGAGGCAATTCATAAGGAATGGAAACAGTCACAGTTGGAACGGCGCCATCTTAACGCGCACACAAACAACATATAGCAAGTGCACTAGAGGAGCAAGAATGTACGAGGTCTGAGGTCATCTTCGCGGTGAAGATTAAGGCTTCCAGAGTTATGATAACTCATAATCAGTTGTTCCCAAACTTTTTCGGGCCATAAGCTCATCCCCAGTGCCCCCTGCCCTACCCTACAAAAAGCATTCTTCAGAACAGCGGTTTGCATGACCCAAAAGGAAGATAATAAAAGAAGAGACCGCATTAAGTTAAGTACTTCACTGTCAGTAGATTCTTAATGCGATGAATGGGCTTTATGAAGTGACACCAGTTTCCCCGTGTCTGGTCTGAAGTCACTTCAGTCATATAAGCAAACAACGCACTCGGAGGGGTTCACTTCCAACGCCCCCTTTCATGTTAACGCCTCCCCCATAGGAAATCCCACCGCCCCTCAGGAGGCAGTACAGCCCATTTTGGGAACCACTGTGATGGCTGATTATCAGTGTTTTGTGGTAACACGCTGCGTCCAACTTCATTGTAGAAATCATTTCTATCTTGAAGATCGAGGCAGTAAGTTCTTCCGAAACGGTTTCCGCCCTGAAAACAGAGGTACCAGGTTCTTCCGAAACGATTGATAGTCTAGGACAGTGACAGTTGGTTCCTCGTAAACGACATTTTATGAAAATTGAGGCTATAGGCTCGTACGAAACGAATTGTACCCTGGAGAGAGAGGTAGCAAGTTTCTCCTAAACGACTTCTGTCATGAAGATAGAGGCAGTATATTCCTCCGAAACGACTATAACCCTGGAGATAGAGGCAGTTGAATCCACCGAAAGGACTTTTTATCCTGAAGAAAGAGGTAGAAGGTTCCACAGAAACGACGTATATCCTGAAAATTGAGACATAGTTCCGCAGAAATGGCTTTTACCTCCAAGATACGGGAAGGTTCCTTCATAACGATTTTTACCCTGAAGATGGAGGCTGTGTGTTCTTCCGAAACACTGTTACCGACTCATCCTGACTATACGGCATCATACCACGGAAGACGAAATTCTATAAAAGCACACATCGTGTGTTGAGTCGTGCCATACGTGGCGCTCATGTGCTTCTCACGTTTAGATTTCGCGCATGCGTCATGTTGTTGCTGATTCTGGGAAATAAAAAAATAAGGCGTTGCAGTGATTTCCATTGACATAAACTTAGTACGACGTTTTGTGAAAAATGGTTAAAGGTAAATTTGTCCTTGTGCTTAACTAATTAAGCACTTCACCATGAAGGCGTATGGGGGAGTGGATATATAGATTAACCTCGGCACTGGTTGGAGGTGAGTGGTCAGCTTTATGTTTCGGCCGCTTTAACCACGGGGAAAGAGCCCCCGGTACACATTAGATAGGACGCTGGGTGGGCCGCAGCACCGGTCTGGACGATATGGAGGAAAGAATTTTTTGCCCGTAGCGGGACTCGATCCAGTACTTGGTTCAGAGAATTGCATGGGTGGTGGTCACAGCGATACCATGGTGCTCTTTTAGCCCTGCTTTCTTTAAGGCAGAAAAGTGCGCTTAAAACTACGAAGCCAAAGCATATCTATAAGGCAGTAGAAACCACGCGATATGCTTGAAAACGTGAAAACGTGGATCAGGAAAATTTATTAAAACCTGTGACATTTGACGTTCTGACAGCGCTGAGTTTCAAGATTTACTGTCTTATAGTATGAGATGCCGTGTGGTTTGGTAAATAGTACAGCGGATCTCTTGGAAACGTTGGTACATGTCTAGAAGATAGCAAGGCGCAGACCACACGCATCTTGATATCAAAACCTGTTTCTAAACTTTGCTGCGTGACGTAACACCGATGTAGCAACACGCGTGTTATCCAAGTTTTCCTGCCCAGCGGTTACTAATAAATTCGCGTTTATCATTCTTGTCTTTCGTAAAATGTTGAAACACAAGTCTGAACTGGCTCTCACGTCATCTCTTGTAATAAGCACAAGCGTCTGGCGTCTGACCTGACGGTCCAGATATAACCTGCGGGACTGGTGTGGCTCAGTCGGTAAAGCTACGGGCTGGATTTCCGGCAAGGGGAAGAGGGTTTTTCTCTTTTCCATAGAGTTTATGAAGGCCCTGGGGCCTACCCAATTTTCTCTCAATTGGGTATCGGGTGTAAAGCGGCCGGAACATGAAGCTGATCACTCACTTCCATCCAGTGCCGAGGACGAAAGTGGTGGAGCTATATCTCCACTACCCCATGTCTACATCGCGTGGCGCTTAGTTAATTAAGCATGTGTACAATGTTACCCTTCCCTTTTACAGCCAATCCCACAGCTACAGCCTATGGTTCACTTTCCCTTCTGCAACTCAAGAACTGGGTGCTTCAAGCCCGTTCTGATGCTCCAAAGTTTCAAAACTCTTCTTGATATCTACTTTTATGTCTTCTCATATCTCTCTGTCTTTCGGCAGTATACCACTTTCAGTAGTCTGTTACCTTACATTCTAGTTGCGTACACTTTACAGTTTTTATTGTATCTTTATGTCTGGGGGTTTGCGGTAGCGTAGTTGGTTGAGGCACTATGCTACAAGCCGGGAAGCCGCAGGTTCGATTCCCCGATGAGGTCATTGGATTTTCTTAGTTGACCTAATCCTTCCAGCTGCACTATGGCCCTGGGGTCGTCTCAGACTCTAACAGAAATCAGTGCCAGGAATCTTCATGAGGTAAAGGACGGCCAGCGCGTAAGGCTGACAACCTCACCGCCATCTGTGAGCCGATTGTCTAGAAAATGTGGGAGCCTCGACGTCTCACAACCCTATGGGCCTCCACGGCCTGTTACAGGGGTAGCTTTACTTTTTATCATCACACAGGCTAACACAAACGTGGAACCACTTGTGTTCCGACGTAATTGTTATGGCTTGCTGGACCACAGAGCATTACGTCGGGAAGTATCAGAGGGTGAGTGACCAAACTTGCAGAACACTGAAACCGCATATGACATGTTTTCAGTAGCCTACTTTTATTATTAATCTCTTTTGTAAAAAAAGGAATGACTAATATTTATTTTTCCCCCAGTAAGCCACGCAGACGATTCAAAAGAGCCGCATCCCGCTCGATAGCCACAATTTTGTTACTTCGGCTGGATTTTGAACTCGAAATTCCGTGAAACTCACTGAGGAGCACCGTATCATAACGGTGGCGGTTGGCGGAGCCGGGTTTTGGGCATTATGAAGAACCTTGAGGGTACCGAGACGCCCCTCCCCTCCCCCCACCATTCGAATTCCTCTGTGGCACGCAACCGCACAACAAAGAAACGACGCTTGCCTTTACGGACACGAATAGAGCAGATTTGGTATGAGAAAGTCACGCACGCTTCCTGATTGCAGAGCAATTAGCTGTCTGCAATGCTACGGGTCTCTGGAGCAGAAACTTCGCCTAAATAACGTCTTTATATTCAGTTCGTACCTCACAGAAAACACGCTAAGTCTCGAAGAGTACAGTGCCGTCGCATTTTATGCGAAGGATGCGTTCCTCAAGTTCTCGCATAATTCAAGGCAGGTTTTCTCACAAGAATAAACTCATTGCCGAAATATTTCAAGCGTTGCGCATAAAATGAGACCTTATTAAAAATTCTTTTATATATCATTATTTCAAATTAGCATAAAATGCGACCTCACTGTACTGCCTTCTGACACGTGACGACGCGTAGTCCAATGGCAGTTCACGGACGCTACGGTAGAACGTACTGCCTTCGTTTTCAGTGTCGATCAAGGTTGCTTTTTCTTGGCTTACTCTCCAACTCCGAATGTGATGTTTCGCTGAACTTTTACTGGACTACACGACGTCACACCGCTGTGAAAGAACCTCACTACCAACCCACCAAATCTCCATTACAAAGACCATTCAGTTAATCCTGTTTAGGATTTATTTATTTATGGTTTATTTAACAACTCTTCGCCAAGTATAATTTTAATGATTAAGTCAAGGAGGATGAAATGGGCAGGGCATGCAGCATGAATGGGGGCGAAGGTGAATGCATATATGCTATTGGTTGGAAAGCCAGAAAGAAAGAGATGACTATGAATACCAAGACATAGGTGGGTGGATAATATTAAAATGGATCTTAGATAGGATGGAGTGGTATATACTGGATTGGTCTGGCTCAGGATAAGGGCTCTTGGGAACACTAATTAACCTTCGGGCTCCCTAAAACGTTGTGAAATTTTTGAGTAAATGAGCGACTGGTGGCTTCTCAAGACGGGATCAGCTCCACGAAGTTAGGTTGCCGACACTATCAGTAATTTACAATCCATCACAATGAATGGAAAGGATGTGAAAGGAAGCGATCGTGACCGAGTTTCATGTGTTGTCCTGGCCTCGATTGAAAAAAACTTTGGTATAGTCTCCGTCCCGCCCGGAATTCGAACCGAGCACGTTCCGAATGCAAGTCAGAAATGCCACCGCTTCTGCCAGTTTGCTCCTTTAGCGAAATGTTAACTGCATGCAGTTGGTAGGCTTTCATATAACAACTTCACTGCTTTAAACGGATTCAGTGTGAAGCCCTGTGTGGAATATCACTATCAGCGTACATTAACCAGCTGACCAGTGACAGTCACATATAGGTGACTGTCCAATCAGAGCCAAGGATAAACTATCAGTAATGTGATTAGCGTTCGATTCCCGGCAGAGGCAACTTCGCCATCACGTGCCTTCCAGTGTGTCCGGTGGCTACCTAAGGGCGGCCGCACACCAACTGCGTCAAGACAAGCATGAGACATGAGACAAAATACTGTCTTGCTTCATTCGTGATTTGTCAGCATCATGACTCACCCCGGTGTGCGGCGGTTTTCATAATCTCATTCGTTTCAACTGTGCTCCTTTCTTTGCGTCATGTCGCAGACATCGTGTCTTGACGCCTGCCGGTGTGCGGCCTACCTAGGCTCTTAACCCGTGAATGAGGCGACCGGAGCATGAATCTGAGAATTCGCTTCCTTCCTTTCCTTGCCGACAATGAATGGAGTTTTGTCTCGGAAGCTAAGGACAGATTAAATTCAGAGTGGGCATTACCATTCATTTCAGAATCTTAGTCTTCCATCCTGATATTATATTTTTGAGCATCCTGTTGCATTGATGTGAACACATATAAGACGGGGAGCACAACCGTGGACGCCGAACGGAGAGAGCCTTGTTCACAAGAAGGCGTGTTCTAGTGTGAACAGCGATAATGCAAGAAGGTAAAGTTGTCCCTGTGCTTAACTAGTCAAACATTACGCAATGAAGGCGTATGCAGGAGTGGGCGGTATAGACATAAGTTTTTTTTTGACCTCGGCACCAGTTGGAGGTGAGTGGTCAGCTTCACGCCCCGGCCGCTTTACCCCAGGGGACCGATAATGCAGTAGTACTGAAATATAAGTTTCCTAAAGATGACCAAGGAAAGCCGAAACACAGTAATTTGCGCGATTTTAGTGCTATTTTAAATTAAAAAGATTGTGAGCATTTTTAAGTTGCATTAAGGACCGAGGTGAATGAGTGTGAGCTCCATCTGAATGCTGCTTCATGTGAGTGTGGGTGCCTGGGAACAGGGTGCTGAGAGATATACGGCGTAGGAAATAACAGAATAATGAAAACTACATAATGAGGAACTTCGTAATTTTCACACTTCACTAAACATTATTACGGTATTCAAATCAAGGAGAATGTGATGGGCGGGTCATGTAGCACACATGTATGTGACCAAAATTAACAATGCTAACAATTAATAATGAGCGTATTAAATTTGGAGAGGTCTGGTGTGACGGTAACTCTCTAGACTTGTAGTTTGAGACATGCTCGGTTTTAACCCCAGCCGAAACACCGGTAATCCAGACCGAGGGTTTTCATGGCTTTCCTCAGTCCCTCCACGCATACACCGGGATAATATCTCTATCAGGCCACAATCGATGTCTCCCTACACAGCGTTATATTACAGAAGGCAGCAGTCTTAACAGTCATTTTTGTATTAAACACGCTCAGAACCTGTTTGGTGGTAAACCAACTTGACTTACCGAACGTCTGTTACTCCACGTCACGCAGTCCACAGGTTGCAGACGGTGACACACACACTGACACCTGTCACGTGAAACAGTAACGAGGACCAGACACTAAAAGCACCGCGAACAGCCACGGTTTGCCACGTTACTGCAACCACTGCAACCTCACTCCGCTTGCACCGCGACCAGCAACACATCTACTCTGCGGAAGGCTTCGAGGCCATGTCTGTGCGGGCTAGAACCGAACCTGATGGTCAGAGGGGGCCCCTGCGAGAGGTGGGAGGGGGGCAGACGACAGGAAACGACGACGACAGGGGCACGAACCACGCAGAATAATGGAGGGTCACGTGTACGTATTCCAAAACTTGATTGGTCAAATGATTCTTTTCTGTTTTCTACCATATCATTACAATTAGTATGGAAAGTAAGCCTGTTATTGACGAACAGGTGAATGCTCTAATGGGGGAGAGGGGACAAGGGTTCAGAAGGCAGGTGGAGTCTGTAATGGACAAGTATACTAGAAAACAAGACTCCCATAACAATGTAAACTGGTCGTTAAACATGGACACATGTGTATATCGGAGAACCGTTATGACGTGTTCATTATCACATTTGGGGTAAATGAGATGTCTGGAAGGCTTCAGTAGAGTGTTATTTTCGCATTCGTGCTTCGTGCTGTGAAGGCACCCTGTTCAAATCCCGGCCCGGAGACAAGTTATTATTTTTTCCCTAAGCCCCTCCCGATAAATGCCAGAATAGTATCTCAAGTGGTAGGGGGACGCGCGGTAGCGTAGTTGGTTGAGGCACTATGCTACGAGCCGGAAGGTCACGGGTTCGAGTCCCGGTGAGGTGGATTTTTTTCAACTGACCTAATCCTTCCAGCCACACTATGGCCATGGGGTCGACTCAGTCTCTAACAGAAATGAGTACCAGGAATCAACCTGTGGGTAAAGGGCAGCCGACGCGTAGGGCTGACAGCCTCACCACCATCTGTGAGCCGATTGTCTAGAAAAACATTTTCCAGACAGTCGGCTCAGAGATGGCGGTGAGGTTGTCAGCCTCATACATCGGAAGCCCTTTACCCATAAGGAGATTCCTGGTACTCATTTCTGTTAGAGACTGAGTCGACCCCAGGGCCATATTGCGGCTGGAAGGATTAGGTCAGTTGAAAAATCCAGTGACCTTATCAGGAGTCGAACTAGCGATCTTCCGGCTCGTAGCATAGTGTACCCCGCTTTCTGCAGAATCATGATGCTTCATCCCTCATAGGTGTGCGTATTCTCCCCAGCACCCTGTTTCCAAACACCCTTAGTCTCTATTCTCCTCTTAATGCAAGAAATCGAATTTCACACTCACACAAATCAACATTAAAATCACTATTTCATGTATTTTAAGCACTGCGTTCTTAGGCAGTAGGCAGGAAGACAAAAGATTCCGAATTTAATGATATTGTCACTTAATAGAGTGACTGTAGACGGGGTTTGGATTGGTAATCGGATTTATTGGACTCTTACACTCGTAAGTAGAAGTAACTGCGACAGTCTCACTGAGTTACAGACTCCAAAGATCACTGGAACTACAGCACACAGACAGTCTTCTCAATTTTCACTAGCCGTTGCTTGGTAGTGGCTTCCAATGGCGTATGTCCCCCTTCCTATAGATTCCCGAACTGTTCCCGACCTCAGCTAGCAGCTTATCACTTCTCACATTGCAACTCTAAACTGACTCGATAACAACTGAAAAAGTCGAAGTTGTGTTACTACCGGCGGTCAGTCGCCAGTCTATCTTGGTGTCAAGCCCCTATCTGGGGTCCAAGACCACATTTTTGTTACTGTCAGACAGTTGCGGGTTTGTTGATGTGGGGCTCCCTCTCTGATGAGAGGACGAGCCTGTCGTTTACAATTACTGGCGGTTCTCGCCAGCGTAGTTATTCTCGGGTCCCAGTCCCTCGGGACTCATGACCATATTTTATTGTCTCAGATTCGAGATTCCCCCAACCTGGAGGGCCAGGTTCCGATATTTATATCGCCCCAGGAAGATGCTGGCCCAGTTATACCTCCAAGCACTGGTTTCCCTTTTCGTCGCCTCCTACGACTCGCAGGGCTACGGAGGAGTTTATTCGAACGCTATGAAAGCTCTTCCGTCGAGTCACGTGCGGAACTTGGCCGCGCTTTTTACCTCACGTAATTATTCACTTAAACGGAATGAGGTGGCGTTTTTTGTTTCGCACTGTTGCACTACAAGCAAATGCATTCACTGCTGAGCGTTAAGTCGGAGAGTTGACCTTTATGTCACTGAAGTCAATGCGCATTCATCGGACCGTATTGTTTCCTATGCTCTTTCAACTGCAAAGGTTACTAATTCCATTATGTAGAATCCTTATGGAGAGAGCAGTAGTCGGTCAGGTAAATTTCTGCTGGCTCTAGCTAGCACAGTCATTCTTAGTCCCGAGACGTTTTACTCAAGATCATATTTTTCTGTCTCACGAGTCTGGGAGTCGTGTGACTGTCTCCTGCTCAGCTAATTAAGGAATTATGGATCCCCGATCGTTCATTACCGTGTCCGCAAGAGCAAGCCTCTGGTTCCTAACTTCAGCGATACAATTCCAGTCCGCATTCTCTCGTCCCATTTGCATGAGATTCATCTTTATAATATCCTCCCACTTATGCGTAGATCTGCCAAGAAACTGAATGGAAATCCCATCCAGATGAGTACTTGGTTGTAAAATGTGGATTTATGTCGTAACCCTTGTCAGGTGGGCACAGGTCAAGGTGGCAGAAGGTCATTCCTGGAGGCGCAATACACAACAGCAATTTTTACTTACTTTATGTAACGATGCTGTTAGCACCGCGGACGCTGTAATATTGAATACAAAAAGAAAAACAGGCCATGGAGGCCCATAAGGTTGTGAGACGTCGTGGTTCCCACGTTTTCTATACAGTCGGCTCACAGATGGCGTTGAGGTTGTCAGCCTTATACACCAAGCGCCCTTTGACCCCCAGGAAGTTCCCTGGTACTCATTTCTGTTACAGGCTGAGTCGACCCCAGGGCAACAGTGCGGCTGGAAGGATTAGGTTAATTAAAAAATCCAGTGACCTCATCGAAAATTGAATCCGCGACTTTCCGGCTTGTAGCATAGCTATTTCACTGTACAGTACACTGTACGCTGTACAGACGACCAACACTCCATGTCCTCACACTAGTTGCACCGAGATAGAGCTATTTCACTGTACAGTACACTGTACACTGTGGAGACTAGCAACACTCCATGTCCTCACACGAGTTGCACCGAGATAGAGCTATTTCACTGTACAGTACACTGTACAGACGAGCAGCACGCCATGTCCTCACACGAGTTGCACCGAGATAGAACTATTTCACTGTACAGTACACCGTACACTGTACAGACGAGCAGCACGCCATGTCCTCACACGAGCTGCAAAGTGCGTTGTTGTTGACGGTGGAATTTTCGAAAATGTATTACACTAGGAAAACTGTACCAAATTTTTCACTTGAACAGTATATACCGGTATTAGAAACAGTACGTAATATCTCTTTCTTATCAACAGTTTTGGAACTTTACAGTGAAATAGCTCTATCTCGGAAACCGTTCGGAATAGGACACATGTACATATACATTTTTTTTTGCTTAGAATGGCAGGTGCTATGACCCCCTCCCGGGACACTCTGTACATTGGCAAAAACGGGGAAGTACTTTGAGGTACGGGTGAAGCGGCAGTTACTGCAGAGTTGTAAAGCATTACGCATACAGAGCATGACGCCTCTGACGTGGCCCACGTGGTCTGGTGACGCCCTGCTTGTGACCTGTTAATCTTAGACTGACTCAGATATTTTCCAAAAACGGACATAACGCGTTTGGACGCGCCCCATGCATTTCATAAATAAATGTGACGATTTCTGCGAGGCAGTAGCTGCAACTGGAAACTGCTCCTGTTGAACAAACAGAGACTAGATGGAATTCGGCTCGGGAGTCAATTGAAGGGGTTGAAGTGCAAGATGTGAAGAAACATGCCCAGCCCGCAGGGTTAGTCAGTGTTTGCTTGATGTCCCAGCTGGTTAGGCCATGATTGTGTCAGTGACGTGGTGGACTTCCATAAAGCAAATCTGAAAACAGCTTGTCTTTCGCTTATTAGTATCACTGACATAACTAACACGGTGTAGCTGAGTCCTTCTGAAAAAGCTAATAGTTTCAGAGTAAGGAACCAGAGGATCATGACTGTTTACACAAGAGCCCTTATCCGGAGCCAGATTAATGAAGCCAACACCTCGCATCCTGTTTCTTTAAGATCAATTTTAATATTATCTTCCATTCTACGCCCGAGTCTTCCAAGAAGTATAATCCATTCAGATTTTCCAACCATTTTTTTTACGTATTTGTTGTCTCTGCCGTTTCTGCTACATGTCCTACCCATCTCATCATTCCTTATTTGATCATTTTAATAATATTTAGCGAACAATGTCATTGCAGAATGCAACCAGTGTCTATGAAAACCGAATGTAGGAAAGCTTCAGTGAGAAGATTAAGCCAAGTGCTGGGTCAGAGTTGAAGCCCAGAACTTAAAGACCGACGATGTGATAAGGTGCTGCCTGATCAGCACTGTCGCACATCTCAGTCAGTGGTGACAGATGAGTATGGAGCGATGATAAAGTGATCATGCAAATGTCACAGAATTGTGTATGATTGAATGCAGTGCTGTGAAAAGCATTGTAAACACTCATTTCATGGAGTAAGAGATAAGGTTCATAGGTTAAGTTTCACTTGTGAAAATCGTACATGGAACAGAAACAGCAATATTAAGTACTGTCTCTGCCCTTAGTTGGAGTCGGTATAGCTTCAGGCCACGGGATGGATGGCCGGGATTCAATTCCCGACAGGGGAAAGATTCTTTTTTTGTTCTCCACGGCGTCCAGACCGGTTCTGGGGTCCCAGCCTCCTGTCCAATGGGTACTGGAGGTTCTTTCCGTGGAGTATAACGACAGGACCTGTACCTCCACTCCCCCATACGTCTTCATGGCGTGGTGCTTGCTTACTTAAGCACAGGAACGCATTTACCCTTTTTTAATTCTTATTCCTCTAAACACCACTAACTGGCTGTTTTGTAATGGAGAAGCGGTGTGTTTTCTGTGAGGTAACAACAGATTTTTTTTAGGCTCGCTCGCCATTCTAAGTGCCTACTAAAGCCGCCCATCCGTCTGCATGTTTGCATGAAGTAACTCTAGAACCGAATAATATATTCTGAGATGACGCCGTGTAGTCTGGTAGAAGTTTATCGATGTGTCGGGGAACGTATTACCTCCATCGTCAGAGTCGAAGAGTGAGCCCTCTGTATGTGAGACGTACATTCTCGCACTCGGACATCCGCCAAATTTCATTTGGCATACAGCGATATTTGTTTCGATATATCGAATGATGATGTCAGTAACCAAATATTAAACTTTGACAAATAAGTACATCCACAGTCGTAGCCAATTTTTGTATCCGATATATGCTTCCGAACTCTCCAACAGCCTCGAACAATGTTTCGGCTATAAACATTTGTTTGTCCAAGTTTATATTTTACTAGTGATGTCATCATTTCGATATACAGGGTGATTCGTTCGTAGGAGGTTCCGGATAAATAGTTATAAATCACGCAGTAATTTACCGATGACAACGAAACTTGGCGAGCACACATCTTGGTGTATGTGGAGATGACTGGCTTTGCAATTGGACTCGGCCTGATCCCATTCTCAGCCCACTCGATTCCACTCACAAGTCTCTACCGAAATTATTTAAAATGCCATTCCACCTTCGTTTAGGTCTACAATTGGTCTCTTCCTTTAACTAATTGCGAACAGAATTTTATATGAACTTCTCATCTCTCACTATTAATACATTTTGTAGTATCGGTCTAGACTCTAGAGAACCGAGATCAATAGCCGTGGGGATCCGTTGCGCTGACCACGTGACACCCTCTATCTGCAAAAGTTGGCACTAACTGCTCCGACAAGCGGCGGTCGCTTGGTTACTATAGTTCGCTTGCGGACTAGATGTCACGGAGTTTGTTTTGTTTCAGAATACATACGCGACTGAGTATGTCCACCATAAAACCTTCATTCTGTAAGCCAGCTTCTCCCGAAATGGGAGCCGCGCCCCCTTCCCAGGGGGTCATGAATCTTTCTATCGGGGTTCGCAGAAAATGTTAATGGTCTAATCATACATATATCACATAAATTGATTGAAAAGCGACAAAATTAAATTACGAACATGCAGTATAACATAAAAACGAAAATTTTTTCGATGTAATTAAGGTTGTAATATTTGAGGTTCACACAGCAGTGGTTAGGAAGAGTTATATCTTCAGGGATATAACGCCGTGTAGTCCGTTGAAAATTATCCTCCGAAACGTCGGTTGATTTTCGTCAGAGTACACGGCGTTATATCTCAGAAGAATGAATTCTTCACGATTAGGCTTCATTGCTAACCATTTTTTTAAGTCGCTGAATCACATTTTCAGCTATTTTTATAGGTTTGGGGCCCTCAGAATTTTTTATTTTCTTGAAGGGAGCCTCATACCAGAAGAGATTTGGAACCACTGCCGTAAGCAATTAGTCTGGGCACGCATATGCGGCCTACATTGAGCAATCTAGAAATAGCTTTCGTGAAACTGGTTCTCCCATTGATTTATTTGCTTGCTTCCATGCCAGTCTTCCAGAGTAAACTATGATTGTAACACTTTCGAACCGTACGTATCCATATCACATTCCAAAAATACGTTAGTCCAGGGTTTATCAAACTGTGAGGCGAGACACCCGGGAGCGGGAAGCTCGCACGAAGTTCTCAATAATTACTTAAAATACAGTTGTATCCATGCACAGTTCTGGGAAGTCAGCAAGATTTAATATAGGTTTATTCTGAGAATGTGGCTACAGCAGACGAAATAGGATCTGTATAGGAACATTTTATAGCTTACTGTAGGTGTAGAGAGACTGTAAAGCTATTTAGGTTCCTGTTGTCACCGTACAGCCTGATAGGGACCTGCAACAATGCGCAGAGCTGCATTTCCACCGTCCTTNGTGGGGGGGGGGGGGAGTTCTGGATATCGCAACATTTGAGAACCCCCGTATCGATCTGTTACTGTTGCACTCAAGATGGATGGAGTAACAGGAGCCTGAAGAAAACTGCATAATGAGGAGTGTTATCGCCTTTACTCCGCGCCAGATATTAGTAGGATGGTCGAATCAGTCGTGGTGATGTCTCTGGTACGATTCGAACCTACAACCTTGGGAAGAAGCTGACCACACTGAAGACCAAGGCCACGGGCTTATTAATATGACATTACGAGTGATATCGGCAGACTGACGTTCATTGTAATGAATCTCTCAGCTCTATAGTTAGCCAGCGATGGAGCATTACGTAAGGGGATACGGGACCCCACCTATTGTAGTTTGCTGCACGCTCGATATAGAGAGCACTTGAACTGCATCAGTAATGGCAGTTGTCATACTTGGAACTACGTCACTTCCCGCTTAAGGAGTCCTACTGAATGTCCAGGGATTTGTTGTTTCAGAATTATTCGTNCAATTATGACGTCTTGAGGGGCAGTAAACAAAGTTCTGCAAGAAGTGAGGGCACAACCCGTTTACTTATTTGCAGACCTTCATTTTGAGGAAGTTGTTTACTGCGCCTCAAGACGTCATAATTGTTGTTCCCAGGAAAGATACGCGAAGGAGCGAACTCGGGAGCCTACACTGTAATAATTTCCTTTTAGAGTGTACTGGGCATTTCCCCCAATTTTTTTTACACAACTGAACTATCTAGGCTCTGAATTGAAGCGTTTGCCTAATTCTGAACTGGAGTCGTAGTTCTAAAGTGGAACGTCTGCCTAGTTCTGAAGTGGAGCGTTTTCTTTGTTCTAAGCAGGATCGTCTTCCTTGTTCTAAATTCTGAACTGGAGCATCTACCTAGTTCTGAAGTGGGGCGTCTTCCTTGTTCTAAATCGGAGCTTGAACTTGATTCTGAAGTGGAGTATCTACCTAGTTCAGAACTGGAACGTCTTCCTTGTTCTGAAAAGCCACGTCCACCCCTGTTCCTACTCAGGTAGGCCTGGAGGCTAAAGAATAAAATGCTAATGGAATGGCAAGAATAGAGAATAATTGCATCTCAGATGAAATGTGGTTTGTAAAACAGGATGTTTTGTTCAAGCAAGTACTGCACTGTACACATAATGTAACAATTCTGGCGCATTTGCTACTGTTGGTTTAATTAACTTTTAAACTGTACAGCCTAAGGAAAAAAGTGTATTGGGCATAAAATGTATTTTATTGTTATCTACAACTTTTGAACATAACGTGTTTCGCTCCAATAAATATTTAGGAATTAACGCTCGGGATGAGCGAGAAAAGCATACACATTTTCATTCAGTGTCCATCATTATTATTCTGGAAGGTCGCAGGTTCAAATCCCAATGAGGTCATTGGATTTTTTTTCAGTTGACCTAATCCATCCAGCCGTACTAGGCCCTGGGGTTTACTCAGCCTCTAACAGAAATGAGTACCAGAAATTAATTAAATAATTTTCCTGGGTAGTAAAGGGTGGCCGGCGCGTAAGGCTGACAACCTTACCGCCATCTTGGAGCCGATTGTCTAGATAGTGTGGGACCCTCAACGTCTCACAACCCTATGGGCCTTCATGGCCTGGTACAGGGATAGCTTTACTTTTTTACTTTTAACCCAAATTTGAATGTGTTCTCAGTTTTGATAGAAGTTCCCAATATCACATGTACTGCAGCTGTTTCTTGGTTCTTGAATTGTTATCAGACAGACTGACATGGCCATGCAAACGAGCGAATTTTTGCAGCTTTTCATTGTGAATGCACAGAAAAGAAATATGAATAATTAAGTAATAAACAGGACGTGTGGGGAGTTGACAAATGGATACACAATTTTAGCTGGTACACCTGAACAAAGAAGACCACTTGGGGCACCTAGACATATATGTGAAGATAATATTAAAATAAATCTTACAGAAATATGGTGTTTGCTATATTCAACTGGCTGAAGACGGGCTCTTGTGAACAAAGTATTGAATCTCTGGGCTCCATAAAAGGCAGTAAATGTCTTGAACAGTAATATAGCTTTAGCTTCTCAGGAAGAATTCTGCTTCTGTGGAGTCAGTTACCGAGATCTTTAACCTGCTTGCTACCGTTCAGTCCAGAAACTTCTGTCTTCTCATCTGCTGTCTAACAACGCAAAAATTAGAATATTTAAACTCAATGATATTTTATGGTTTGCAATGAACTGCACATGTTCTCAGTTTACTACAACTTCCTATTTTATTATCTTATTGCTTTTTGCACTGGTCTACTCCCCCTTCTCCTTGCCCCATCTATTGGCCAGCAAGCAATTTACATTAGGGTTGGTGCTGGCTTTGGGGCCCGCCCAGCCAACTTGCCATCTGCCTTCACGCTGGTATCTTGCTCAGATTATAATACCGTAAAATGGATGTGATACATTCCTCCGAAATGGAGGCCAACAGTAACAGTAATATTACTGCCTGCTGGATGTAAGGAGGCAACAGCTTCTTCCAAAATGGTGGTAAATATTTATTAGTCTACATAGCATCACGTTCTAGGAAGACAGTAATCTTCAGAGTCACAGCCATAAGAGCACATCAAATCTCACGGCAATAACTTTGTACAGTGTGCCATTCCATGTGTATCCAGACATACAAATATCCAGTGTCAAGTTCCCTTTCTTTGAAAAGATGCTTAAGCTGTGATTGCTGAAAAAATACTCTACATTTGGAGACAATACTGGTGTTGATTATACATGAAAATTCTAAATGTGGTTCTTTCAAATCACTCAGTTATTACATGAAACCAGTACAGCAAGACGTGACTTATTAACCTTCACAAATGTTTTCCATACATTAACTTCAGATGAAGTCAGTCATTTGAGACATGTTGAAAAGAGAAGATTAATGTAAAACACAAGTTGATAATATTGTATCTAATTTGTATGTGATTTATCATCATTTGAAACATGTTTCAGATGGAAAGATAATGTAGAATGCAATACATTATGTATCTCGGAGAAAAAACACTTTACACTCTTGATATATCGATGGATGACATTTGAGGTTCTCATGGTGGTAAATATTAAGATTATAATCTTCTGGGATGCGATGCCATATGACAATGAAGATTCAGGCGGCAGATTCTTCTGAGATACTGGTATATATTCACCAAACAGGTGGCATCATCTATACTAATGGATGTCAGGGGATGCAGGGAAAGAGGTTACAAAAACATTCAGTGATTTTTATTTCACAGCTACAGGGCATATTGTAAAATTTTATGTGAAAATTAAACATGTCCGCAGTCTGCCATGGTGACAAAGTATTTTAAGGTGTGCTATGTGAGGACAACATGTTTTTATCCCAGGCCTAAAACAGCCTCAAAAGTACATACCAAAAAATCTCTTTTCAGGTCCATGATTATTAATAAGATCCATAACAGGCCACTTTTCTAGCACTATCAGATTACAATTTCATTTTAGTTTCATGAAACTTTTGGTAATTTTGAGTAAAACTTTTAAAGCGAGTTTGGTATCTTCCGTTTCCTCATCTGTTGCAGCCAATTCTCCAGCAATTCTGATCCTGTCAGCTCCCGTTTGAATGGATAGTAGTGCTTTGGAGGAGTTCCTTCTTCAAGCCGAACAAAGTAATGACAGTGGAAATATTCCACCTTCCCTACGCGTGCACGGGCATGTCTTCGCATTCCTCGGATGACCACCCCTTTGCCAACAAATGACTCAGCTGTTTGTTGATTGAAAGAGAATAGAACAACAGTAATTAGTATAAATTAAAGTCCCAATTATTTTATACTAAAATATAAAGTAAGGGGCCCAACTGAATAGGTTTACCCTTCCCTATCCACCTGAAGACGGAGACAGATCCAGTCTCCGAAACGTCGGGGTTTTTTGTCTTTTATATACCGGATGATGGGTGAAGTCCAAAATAAGCCAAAAGAAGTATAAAGTAAACGTTATTAAAATTAAAGTTCTTCTTTCATTGGGTGCATCCTGTTGTGTTATTATTCTTTATTAGAATCCATCGTAACACAACAACATGCAGTAACCATGTGTTTGCCTGATGATGGCTTTAAAAGCCAAAACATGTAGCTAAGGTGATGCTGACCTAGACTGTTTCGTTGTTGTGTTACAACGGATCCTAATAAAGAATTAAAATTAAAGTTCCTATAAGAAGCAGAAGTACCCATTCTTCTCTCAGCTAATGGTTGCGTTCCCTGTCAGTTTCACTGTATATGGTGGCCAAATCCTTAAAGGAGGAATAAAACTCACATTAAGAAATTAAAGTTTACTTATGTAATTAAGAAAGAAAAATGATTTGAAATTACTGCTCGAACAGGAGCTGGGATATCTCAGTCGATACAGTGCTGGTCTATGGGCTAGACGACCCGAGTACGATTCCCAGTAGTGCAGCATCCAGGCCCCGCCCAGCCTCATATCCAATGGGTACTGGGGGGCTTCTTCTCTGGGGAGGAGGGGGCAAAGTGGCAGGGGCATAAAGCTGACCACTGACCATCTGCTGCTGGGGTTAAGAAAGCTGTAGAGATACCTCTACTCCATCCTATGTCTTCATAGCATGGTGCTTAATTACTTTAGCACAGGGACAACTTTATCTTCCATTAGGGCTCGAACTGCATACAAAAACTCAAATGTAACACTTGAGCCATGGCTGGTGTATAAACTGGTAAGAATACAGAATAAATTTCATTACATCTTTGGGTGTTCTCTATTAGGTCTGTGGGCAGGAAACAGAAAAAAGCAGACATAAGAGTTACATTTCTGTTACGAGTAAAACTAACAGATGTGAAGATACAAGAACGTTGGGATATCATAAACTGTGAATCACAGGGGATGCAAAAGGGAGCATTAATCTGCTTCAAGATTCTGCAATCTGTCTGAAAGGGCTGAGGAAAATCATGCAAAACTTGACAGACAACCTGACACAATAATTCCAAAACTTGTAGTTCATGCTCAGTCAGAAATGTCAGCAATCCTGACTCACAGCATCACAGTTTATCGAAATGTATGATTCTGATGCCGGTCACAGTAGCCGAGCGGTCTAAGGCATGTACTGTCTTCGCTTGCTTGGAAACCAGGATTGTGGGTTCGAATCCCACTCACGGCATGGATGTTTAGTTTGTTTGTGTGCGTCTTTCTGTGTTTGTGTACAGGTAGAGGCCTTGCGACGAGCTGCTCACCCATCCAAGGAGTCCTACCGAATGTGTAAGATCTAGAAAAACCGAAGTGAACGGAGAAGTTCATGGAGGTAGGCCTAGGCCCACTGGGGCTGTAGTGCCAAGGAAAAAAAAATGATTCTGATAGCAAATAATTGATAAGACTCAAGGCAGGGGCAGGCACAACATAAACACTGTAACAGGAGAAATGCAGAGCATATAGCTGGAGTGTATGAACTGCATGGAAACTTTCATCCTTTCTAAAACTACCAAAAGTTATGAGCATTTTCCCTCCCGTCCGTGACTTCACCCTTGATCTTATCACTGTAATTAAAGTAAAGTTGTACCTGTGTTTAACTAATTAAGCACTATGCCATGAAGGCGTATAGGGGAGTGGATGTATAGATCCATATTTTTCTTGACCTCGGCACTAGCTGGAGGTGAGTGGTCAGTTTCAGGCCCCTACTGCTTTACCCCTGAGGAAAGAACCCCTGGAACCCACTGGATAGGAGGTTGGGTGGACCCCACAGCAGGTCTGGACGTGGAGAAGAGAAAATTCTTGATTCTACTGTGACTCAAACTCCGACATCTCTGTTGTCCAGCCCATAGCCAGTTGCTATACCAACTACACTATCCCGACTCAATTTATAACAGTTATTATAATTATTGCTATTTTGTAGTAGTAGTAGTAGTAGTAGTAGTAGTAGTAGTACAGTGATAAGTGAAGGAAACTAGCTTATATATATATATATGTATGTTTTTTAAGCATTTTTAGATTATTCATATTATCATTAATTGCACGTATTGTTTACTGTAACAGATGATGATGTCATCAAGATGTTTTGTCAATCAGGTACAGTAATTAAAATGATATTCAAATTACTTTCTCTCCTCAGGTTAAGGTACAAATTCAACCTACTTAGCACTAGCTGTGGCACAAATGAGCATAGAACTTACCAACCCAGAGATTGCTTCTAAATTCAACATTATGCTTCTCGACAGCTATCTGCTGCGCTTCCAATATTGTTTCTTTGACAGCAATAGCACCCTTCTTCAGGACAAAACTAAGCTGCTTGATGGCCTCGTCAACTGTCATTCCTCTTACCATGCATGCTATGTACCACATCTTCCAAGGGCTGTACTTAATGTTGGTTCTCATGTGACACACATACTAAAGACAAACAAACAGAAATATGCTGGAAAAGACATTAAGGTTAACAGTCAGTCAGTAAATATGCAAAGTTAATTATGTCCTTGGTTGTGTTTGTGTTCACAGTTTGGTCAGAAATAACTTTAGCATTAGCCAAATCCTTACTTTCCACTTGACAGAAACTTGACCAACAGTTCGCAATGGCTGTACTCATAAAATGCCTTTATTGTATCAAGAGCTAATTGCTGGGGCAGACATTAATCTCCCAGCTGTATGACCGAGAATGCGATAATGTTCTGTCTCCTCATGGCTACTGCACACATTAGGGGGCAGTAAGGGATGGATAAGGAGCAATGATGGTTAGGGGGTGAAAACTTATACCTGTTCTAGTGCCATTTTGCCTACCAGAAAACAAGACCTTGCTATAGGTACTTTAAATTCTGAATAATACTTCACTATAAAGTAAAGTAAAGCTATCCCTGTAACAGGCCATGGAGGCCCATAGGGTTGTGAGATGTTGAGGTTCCCACATTTTCTAGACAATCGGGTCAGAGATGGCAGTGAGGTTGTCAGCCTTACGTGCTGGCTGCCCTTTACCCCCAAGAATATTCCTGGTACTCATTTCTGTTAGAGGCTGAGCTGGCCCCAGGGTCATAGTGTGGCTGGAATTCAATATATTACAGAAATTTGAATCACTGAATGTGTATTGCACGAGTAAACGTTATGATTTCTTAATTTGAGTGTAATTCCTTCTTTACAATTACAGTGGTGAGTGGGAAAATCCATTACAGTAAAATCTCCATTCGCTTAGTGGGGGGTGGAGTCAAACTGGGTCCACTCGGCATGGTGGCCACTGACTGGCCTATTGTACCTGCCCCGAGTGATTATGATGATGGAGAATTTGGTGGAATGAAGACTGGCAGGGGAAACCGAAGTACTTGGAGAAAACCCACCCCAGCGCCACTTTGTCCACCACAAATCCCATTTAACCAGACCCAGGATAGAACCTGGGCCACCATGGTGGGAAGCCAGTGACTAACCGCTTGAACCATGGTGCGGCCTAAAATCTCCATTATCCAGCATATATGGAAAATGGGGTGTGTAGTTCATGTGAATCCGCTGTGTGAGGCAAACTGTTACAAAGACCCGGTACAAAGCCAAAACATGTTTCACTTTCACCTTGTGTGCTGGTCTTCTTGGGTGACACAGCAGATGTTGGATGAAAGATTTTGGGTGGTTACACTGTAAGTGATCACAGATTCAACTAGCCCCTACTGTATTGACACTTGTATATGGGAGGGTGACAGGTAGCATGGTAGGAGCTGGAATAACTATCACATGACATGTGAACATGTGTGTGTCACAAATCTATTTTTTTAATAACAATATATAAATGGTAATTTTCTTTGAAATATTGGCTGGGTTGATGAGAATCTTGGATGCTTGGATACTAAATAAGTGGTAGTTTCTGTACCTACTATACAGTAATGACTGGTAAAATATTAATGTCTCAAGGCACATTTAGAAGGAAATATCTAGTGTGACATGATGTGTTACTCAGGGAGCAGTGATTAGGGCTTTTGATGCAAACATCAAGATATCAGAATTGTCACCGGTTATTCATTTCATTCATTCTTTTCACAGAATGAGTAGTAAGTTTCATGCACAATAGATCACTGTGGTCGCGGTGCAAGGGCCAAGAAGGCCCACCCCTTATACATTCAAGTTTCATGCAATCCTGGTACAAATTCCTCCCCATACAAAATGACTATGACAAGGTAATCAGCCCATCAGTGTCTTGTCTTTTCTGCTTCAGCAGTCTGTCATAGAAAAAGGCCACTGATTCCATATCCTGTTCCTCCTGACTGCTCTACCAGCTCATTACAGCTCCAAAACATTCTACCCTTGGAAAATTATTCCTTCCTCCTATACCCTAATTTATTTAGTTAGTTCTCTTCCCCACTTTTGCATTATCCCTTTTCTATTTTGCCCTCTGAATCAGTCCCTTTTAGTGTTTTGTCTTTCCTCACATTCACATTGCTACTGAAAAAGGCCCTTTGTAGCATCAGTGTTTCCTTGCTGTCGCCTACCTAGTTCACTCAAGAGTCCTTATTTCTCTCATTCAGTGTGCCCTTCAATAATGACCCTTTTAAGGGTCACAATTCTCTATGCTGTTCTCAATACTGGTTTGCTCAAGTACCTGATCCCACTCTCCTTTTCCCCTTATCGGTATGACTTTTCTGCTTACTCTTCTATGTTGAAGATGGAGGTAGCAGGTTCCTCCAAAATGTTGGTAATGACCTATCACATTACAGAGTGTTACATCCCAGAAGCCAGTAATTTTCAGCAAAATAACAGTTTACTGTAACAAATAAATGGAACTAGTGAAAATTCTTTCTCTCTGTGTAACAGGCTTACTCACAGCAGGTCTTCTTTCATCTTCAGGTGCTTGTGGGGGATAAATTTTCTCATTATGTTCAGGCCATTTCTTTGGTCCTCCATGTTTACTGATACCTGCATTCAGGGATGAATTGGTGTGTATAGTTGCTATGGGAGCCGGCAAATATGGCTGAAGATTTACTGAATTTGGTAGATTAGTTAATATAATTCTTGACCTTGGCAAATGCCTCATCCATGTTGTTAGGTTCTGCATAACTGAAATGGAGTTCATACAGTAAACTTATAACAATATTAATATACAGATTAGCATTATATATATATATATATAGGTGGCCACCTCAGAAAATTTGGTTAGGATTTTGGAGATATCGAAAAAGAACTGTATTTGTGCTCAGGATTACTAACCTTTTGGAAAACCTAAACAATCAGGTCTGGGACTGACTACAGGAATCAACAGTGCTGAGGATTGTGATAGTATAAGGGTCAGCGGGAAAGTCGCAAAATACCCCTCAAATGAACTATAACCAAACCGGCTCTTCTAGGGGTAAAAAAATTGATTTTAGCTCATGAACTTCACAATACAAAGAAGTGAGGTTATGTACTTGTTTATATCAACATTACAAACTTTGACATTACGGCTTAATATTTGTTACTGCACACATATTGTTAAAATACATGTACGACTATAACAATTTAATTAGAAGAGCTGTTACTTTACTGAACGCACCTGACTTTCGTCCCCTCTTTTAAAATAAATACAGACGACATGAAACCATCTTAGTATCGATTAATACCACGGATTAGAGCGATTAGAGTCTCGATTAGGAAGACAACATGTAGATGTGCAGCACAATAAATTACAGGCCATCGTACCGTGAGTCGTACCATGCTGCTATCTATCAATGGAGAACAGATAATATTACTCTGCAGGAGACATTGTGTCATGCGTACTGTTCTGCTATCTGACGAGTGGATGGTACAAGTGGTACAACGTAGGCGAGGAGAGTAATTATTATTTATACAATATATAAATACGGAGAGTAATTGCATGAGTAAAATGGAATTTTGATCTACAGTTCATATTTAAATCGTAGTATTTATATGAAAGATCTCCGCAAGGGCTAAATTTGAATGAAAACGAAGAGCGAACATGGTTCCTATTGGCGGGAGTTTAAAAGCGAGGGTAAGAGAAAACGCATTGGTTGTTGAAAGGAGACCTTCGGAGAAGATACAATTTTTAATTACTGTGAAATTTGCAATCACATTTAAATACCGCCAGCAGTTAATAAGTAATTAAATGCTATGAAATCCATTGTATACATATGTGGCAAATTAAAGTCAAATGTTAACAGCTGCCTGTCAACAAATGAAGGGCAGAATTCTTTAATTTCTGTGCAAATCCTGTATGGTAATGCCTGCTGCATAATAATTCTAGAGTGAACATTTAGTGAAGTTAAAATTATTTCTTATGTATGACCTCCCTGCTGTCCCATTGCGGTACTTTCCAAAGCCACCAGTATTATCAACACTCTGGAGTGTGGAACTAAGGATAATTAATAGAGTAGGTACCGTGATTATCTCCGGTTTATTGTGCATGTCCCACGGATAAGCGGTAAGCCTAAGCTTCTGCTCAATTCTGGCCATCAGGGATTTATTTGAATAAGAAATTCTGGACTGCCAGACCACAACAGTTGGAGTTATTGATGGCACTTTATAAGTAGATGTCTATGATGAACAGCAATATCAAAGTGTTTAATTTCTGTTTTATGAGTTCCTGTACAATAGCAATATATTCACAGTTACAGTGTTTACACTCGAATGAAGAGATCAGCAGTTTACCATAGAGTCAGAATGTATCTTATTAGCACATGTGACAAGCCCATGACAACATTTTGCAAATGAACTAGTGATGTTTTCAAGATGTTGGCCTATTTAGTGGAATGGATAGAAACTTGACACTACACCACTAGTTTTTTTAAACGAGTGTAATGTCATTCTATTTTGTGAACATACTATGTGACTTTGCAGGTTAATGCTGCAATACTTCCTTTCTTCAACATTTTTATACCCACATGATCTGTATACATGTGTATATAAACTGGATACCATGGACTTTACGAGCTCTGCTTGTTTCATACGAATGATTTGTTAATAATTATAACCTGCTTTTCAGTGAGATGCAGGGAAAAAGATGTGTTTGTTTCTATTAATTCGTAATTAATCGTGTGTCTTGTTATGTGAATACGAACAATGTTACGTGATTGAAACGACTTCTGAAGTACGTGTGATAATGCTGAAAGTGGCAGGTGGATTTATTTCGTTGTGGCTGGAGTAATCTAGGGATTATGGCAGTATCTGTGAAAGGCAGGGCTTTGAAACTTGAACAAAGTTTTGAGGAGCTGCAGGCAAGTCATAACGTTGCAGCCATTGTCAGCGAAATCTTGGTGATGACGATCCATCTGTGGAAGGAGGGGCTTGGTGTTGCAGTAAATCAGGTATGCTATTGCGTAGGCATACTTTAATGGTGCTCTGGCCCCAGGGTGGTAATGATAGTAAAATAGTGTGCCAAGGAAATTTGTATTTTTTTGTTGTAGCAAAAGGCCAAGGTTAAGGTCAAATGGAAAATCTGTGGATGTGATTCTTCTTTAAATTATTTCATTTTAAATTGAATTTGTCATCTGTCATTCCTGTTAGGTGCTCAGGATAGGATGTTTGAGTGGGTTATGCCAGTTGAGTGTTTGCGTGCAGTTTAGGCCGCACTGAGAGAGCATTAGCCCATAGTCGGCTGAATGGACCTTCACTTTGAAGAGTCAATTTTTTGTATATCTATTATAATAGATATACAAAAAATTGACTCTTCAAAGTGAAGGTCCATAGATAATTATCTATACATCGCAGGCTGACAATTTAGGCAGGTTCAGGCAGCATGACCAATGCACCTAATGCCAAAAGGAAAAAGACTATATTTTTATTGATTTATGGCCATATTTATGCAGTCTGAATACTTAAGTCATACTCTGCTTGACGGCTTAATATTTTTGGCAGTATTCCAAAGATATATTTCCTATTTAAATGGAACCAATTTTTGAAACATGAATTTAAATGCCAAAATTTTATTACAATTTTCTTTGTAGCCTGTAGCACAGAAGGAGATCCCATCCCCTCCTCCCCAAAATTTGCTTGGTAAGCAAGAAGACCAGTGTTGGCTGAATGATGCTGGTGCATTCTTGTTTAAGTCCTGTATTTAAATAAATGTTGCAAAGTGACAAACTTACATTTCACTGTCAACATAAGAAGATATGGCAACCTTTTGGCAATTAACCAGAAGTGGATATGGAACTGAAGAATATCAGGTTCAAATTCAGCTTGTATAAGAATGCAGAGAGCACAGGTAAGTTTCCTGTAATTATGGTGTTATTTGGTGCAGAGCAGCTTGTTTGACAAGTCTGAAAGTTATACTGTTAGAAAGCATGCACCATGCACAAACTAACATAGAAACATTTCAGATTTGTTTTATATGTTTTCAGGTCCCTGCTTACACCCTGTGCCTGAATATGATCAGTGGCTGAAACAAAGAATGTCAGATTTCCTAAATATTTTTATTGATATGCTACCAGTTTCTGATACATACTGTAGTCTGCAGTAGCCACTGGGGGCTGTTTCCTCAAGGGTAAAGCAGCAGCAGTATGAAGCTGATGACTTATCTTCAGCTCGTGCCAAGGATAAGAATGTGTGGAATTATACTTCCACACATCCATGCATCTTCATGGTATGGTGCTTAATTGATTAAGTATGGTACAACTTTAACCATTTTATGTAGTTCTGTTAAGTGCTGGGTTAGTTGTGTCATTGGAAACATACGTGGGTTATTCTTGGTTTTCATATGACACGTGAAGTGCACTCTGATAGAAATTTGGAAATCAGTTTAATGCAATTAATCGGACCTGCAGACACAGGGCACTGCATCTCCACTTTGCCATATATTTTAGTTGTGTTGGGTTCTAGAAAACCGAAATTAACGGCTGTGGGGATTCGTTACACTGACCACGTAACACCCTCTATCTGCTAAAGTTGGCATTAGCTTCACCAACAAGCGGCAGTCACTCGGTCGGTATAATTTGCTTGCGGACCCAAGCCATGGAGTTTGTTTTTGTTTGTTTGTGTTTAATTTAGCATTTGGATAGCCTTACATTTTATCTCATACATCTTACATAACTGAATACTCTAACCTGTTCACCTATTTTATTGTCTGACATAATTTTTATTTGCATGAGCTTTCTTCCCTGAAAAACAAATTTTTAGTATTTTCAGCAGATTTTAAGGTTAGCTTTCATCATTCAAATACTGTGCTTAATCCGTGTAGTTTTCCTCTTAACACATAACCTAAGAATACTTATTTTATTTAATTCTCTATATTAATAATTATGATCCTGTTGTCAGCATATAAATGTGTTGTTAATTTTCCATGTCTGAAATTAAATCTACTGTCGTTTTGAAATTTCAGTCTTTTCACTTTGTCACTGAAAAACATACTGAGGAACATGAGGGCTGCATATGATGTTAAGCTTTCACCACTTGGTGAAGGAGTCCATTGAGACCCGGTTGCACATTGGTAACTTCAACAGGGATATAAGATCTCTAGGATGTTCATGGAATGCAGCCACAAACTTGATAAAAGAAGGCAGAGCCATGAGGAAGGACCAATGGCAAGCAGCACTGCTTATGATGCCTGACTGCCTGACTCCTTCCACTGTTCCCACAAATGTCCTGTGCTAGGACAGGCAGGAGCATAGTCTGTGGAGTAAATGCAACCTGCAGATGTGAAACTCATCACATCAGTCTCAAAAAAATTGGATATTAATTTCATGTTGACATGACTGCTCATGCAAGAAGATTTAATTGCACGCTGGATATGGTTCAACGTCTTGTAAACTTCTTGTGTACTTAATATCCTGGGTTTATGAACTTTGATTGTCTTAGTATTTCAAGCTGAGTGCAACGTTTTGGAAAGTGGATGTGCTTGTCTTGAGATGAACAGGTGTGGAAATACCTGCTTAGTTAGGTGTGACTGATCAAAGCAGTCTTAGTCACTGGAGATTAGCTCAGTTAATGGTACTTCTCCACCTTCTTACCTGAAGATTGAAACAGATCCAGTCTTCAGAATGTTGTGTTCAGTTTGTAACACAAATGCAGTGGCTAAGTCCTGAAGCCGAGCTATACTAATTGTAACATACCATTCTTAAAAGCCTTAGAACTAATGTTCAAGCAGTTATAATAAACAAATTTGTAAGACGTAATGAGATTGTTATATTGGCTTCATAATGTTGTTTTTGAACCATTAGTGTGAAACTGTGGAATAGTTTAAATTGGAAAACAGTTGCTCATTTGTCACTTTCAGTAATACTTGCATAATGAACATTATGTACCATTCTGAAGCTGTGGGATACTTATAATGCACCAGTTCCTGCTCATTACTGAAATTTTTGTTTGAATAAGGTACAAAATTTGATTTGTTTCATTCTGGTCCGTCACACTATTAAGTTCACAATTAAGTAACACAGCATGCATATAAACTACACCAGTAATAACAACAACACATCACCAAAAGGGATAGACGACAATATCCACTACCAAGGAAGATAAAACATGTTCCATATTGGTTCACAAACAAATTTCTTAACTTAAAAATAAGTTTTTACACTCATTCATAACATAATTTTAACATAAAGGAAGGCTGCTGTGGTGAAACAAATTGAATTTTATATACAGTGCAATGGAAAATTTCATTTTTAAACTATCCTTTATGGGAGTGATTGCAATTACGTCACTTCTAAGTAATATACTTCAAGAATGTTCTTATTATAAAAGTTTACGTCAAACATCTATTTCGACAATGGAAAATTAACAACTACATATAGTGAGCATCATAAATGTTTTAAGTGTATATAGTCTTGTAAAAACATTTACGTATTGGTGGGTTCCTGAGCGTAGTGGTATACCTCCAATGATGATTCATTAAGAATCGAAATATATTAGGTAACTGAGTGCTGAAGTGGTGAAGGCATTATATGTCACACTGGACTGAAATAAACTTAATCATAAAGGTACAAAATATGTGGTAAAATACAAAGAAGTTAAAACAGTTTCAACAAAAGAAGCACAACCATTGTTTATTTAAAATTATCTATAAGAAACAATCCAGATAACTAAATATATACAAGTTACTGTTCATCAGGTAGACTAGATGTACATGTTATATTTAAAAAAATGTTATACAAAATGTATCTTTCAAAGATTTATATTTAGTATGTGAATAAATTAACTTACTTTGCAGTTGAGTTGAGTACATTTCATCAGATTGTATGTAATATAATGTTCAGAATAATTCAGAATATGAATTTATTCTTCTATGTGCCATAAAGAAACTAATAAATTCATACTCGTGCCCCTGTACTTTTGATTTTGAATATCCTGAACTAACATTCTCAAGTATTCATTTGAATAAAGGTGTTTATGATCTATTTGTTTTTCACCCATCTTGTAAAATACTCGCTTCAGAATTTCAGAGTGGCATTTTAGAACACTGAACCACCAATATACACAGCACGCTGTCATTTATCAAAACTCCCACAAAGAGCAATTTTACGAAACAAAGTTATATTTTTGGAGATTATTTTATTAATTAAAAATGGAGCGTTATGATATGAGTTAGCAAACAATCTATTGAGCATTATGCCTTCAAATGCCATAACATATGAGGGGAGTCAGTAAATAGGTCACAAATGGAAGCAGAAAAGCTGTAATGGATGTACTATGTTTTCTGTATGAGTCACTAGGTAGCAGCACAGTCCAGCTCATGATAGCCTAAGCAACAGATGAGTATGTGCAAAATCAGAGGCTGGTTTCAGTAGTCAAAATGGTGACCGTGCTTGATGACTACTACTGAAGAGCTCCCTTTTATTGTACGTTTTTTTGAGGGCAGAAGGACTCAGAGCAAAGGATATTCATAAAGAAATGTTTCATGTCTATGGTGGGAAGTGTTTGTTGTGTAAAGCGGTTCATAATTGGGGCCGCTAAAAATCACCTTTGGTGGCAAACGTTTTGCTGATGACAAGGTGTGTAAAGGGCTGAGACAACAGTCAAGAGACTTCTGTGCTCCAGGTTTTGACACACTGGTAAAGCGATGGGACAAGTGTATCAATGTTGGTGGAGGATATGTCGAGAAATAAGTGTTTCTCTCAGGTTTCAACATCACATGTTTTACGTTTTATATATTGCCTTTCCCTCAAAGTAGGTTTTACATTTGAGAGGGGGAAGTAGATTTCCCTGTTGATTATCGTTTAGGCTGATAAACGCAAGTCAGATGAGTAACTTGTTTTGTATTTGTATAATTTTGGGGTAGAACTAGTGGTTCTAGTTCTAACTATAGTAGGTTACTATAGCAGATGATGAATTCTGCAGTGTTATTGATAAATATTGTTTGCTGGATTTGAGGTTCTCACAGTAATGACTATGAGAAGTAGCATCTTCTGGGATATGCTTGACACATGTTCAACCCAGAAGGGGGAGTCAGGACATCTCTCTGAAATGTCAGTGTACTGGACTACACAGCATGACGTATCAGAAGCCAGTACTCATCAAATTTCAGTTGATTTGCATGAAGTGAACATTTTTGTCATGTCAGCATACTTTCTGGCTTTATCTGTTTGCAGGGTTTTTCGTCTTCAGTTTCCACAGTAGAATTTCGGCCTAATTATTTCTAATTAAGACCCATTCACTATAATGGAAATTAACAATATTTTGTCTACTCAGCTCCAAACATGGTTTGAGGTTCTCATGGTCCAGACTATGAATATTGCTGTCCTCTTGGATACGGGTGTAGAAACCCTGAAGATGGAGGCAGCAGGTACTTCCGAAATGTTGGTGACATTCTACTAGACCACATGGTATCACATCCCTGATAACAGTATTCATCAGAATAAAATGTGTGTCTGATCATACGCTTTACCGAGTCTCACCATAACTCTGCATAGTGATTCCTCATACAGTGATATCACAGCTAATTTATAGGCTTAGAAACATCATTGTAATCTAATAATTTATTAAGATACACTTTATGTATATTTGCAGAATTAAAATAATATGATGTATTTTCATCCTGGTATATGTATTTTAAAGATTAATCACATTATTTCACACCTAAATTTATTAGCAGTGAAAAGTAGGAATAGTTTCAATTTTACCAAGTCTGTTTTATGTATAGCAGTGGATTGAGGTTTATGTTCATGACTTTGTGAAACGAACCTGCACATAAGCATGCAACGGTGTTACTGACAGCCTTCAGTTTATCACCTATTTCTCTTAATCACATGTATGCTACAATTTTATGTTCCACTCATGAGTCAGTTTGGTATTACTAATTCTTTTGACTAGCTGTTAGATGAATCCCAACCTCACCCACTTATAAAGCATATTAATATTTAAATAAGTGAAAACGGTCTTTGGTTATTTTATTACATCAGTATAAAAATTAACAACCTGTCCAAGTAATGAACATATTTCAGGCCAGTTACACACAAAATAGTCATAGGTTGCTGGCTGGGTCCTACAGCCAGTCTGGATTCTGTGGGAAACAGAAAACTTCTTGTCCTGATTCATTGGTCATCCAGCTTATATCCTATTTGCTACACTAAATGAGCTATTTCTTGCTCCCGAGAGGCTCCAGACACATTGGAAAGAAGGCAGGCTAAAGAATTTATAAAATGGTTGTTGTATTTTTTAGAAAAAGGGAAATTGAAAAGGGACCTCTCATAGGACCTCTTGTGGCTAGATGGATCAAGTGATAAAGTAAGGGAAAGCTTTCAAAATGTGGAAGAATGTGACGGTAGTTTACCCATTAGACATAAGATGATTATCGGACTGAGATGGATAAACATTTAAGCATACATATTTCTTGGCTGTGACATCATACAGTATGGTAGATGGGTACTGGGGCTGCGCCATAGCTCAAGCAGTTAGTTGCCGGCTTCCCACTGCAGTGGCCCGGGTTCGATCGCGGGTCTGGTCAATTGGGATTTGTGATGGACAAAGTGGCGCTGTGGCAGGTTTTCTCCGAGTACTTAGCTTTCCCCTCCCAATCTTCATTCCACCAAATTCTCCATCATAATCACCCGGGGCAGGCTACATTAGGCCAATCAGTGGCCACCGTGCCGAGTGGATCCAGTTGGACTCCACCCCCCACTAAGCGAACATTTTAGATGGGTACTGATGTTTCGAATGAACCTGAAGATGGAGGTAGCATGTTCCTCCAACTGTCTACCATATTGTGTGGTCTCAGATTCCAGAAGACTGTACAGATATTTCATATACGGGTGCTGAATAATTGTAGCTATCTGGTGTCAAGTGTGGGAGATCACATTAATACATTTGATTCAAGTTAAGATTTCCCTGCTTAGCTTTGCTTATATATATGTAATCTTATAGAAAAATAGAGAACATTTTTCCCACTTATGCAAAAAGCTTAAAATATTTGGTCTACCCATAGATTTTAACATAGCTAGAATGGTTAGAAAGCTGTGAATATCAAGTCTTTGGTAATTTATGGCACGTAGTTCATGATAAAGAAGGCTGTAAACTTCTGTGAAAATTAACTTCACATTGAACCTAATTTTTGTGTACAGAACATAGTTCTAAAGCTCTGGAAGCGTCATTTCAACTTTGGGCATAGCACTAACCTGCTTATTATCATCACAGTCAATTTCACACCTCCAAAGACAAACACTTCACGTTTGTTCAGGATTTTCTACAATCTTTGTGCATTAAAACAAGAATATTATAACGTTTTAGGCTGTTTATTAGGCCTTTGTCCGTTAACCTAGTTTTTATAAATAACTCACAGCATTTTGGAAATGGGTTTTACTTCCTTCTTCAGATGGCTGTGGGGATAGGAAACATTTCCAGAACATTGTGATTTTTATATGAAACTTAGACTAAAGGACAAAGACCAGATAGATGTCCTAATTGTTATGTCAGACCATTGTCACATAACTTGAAAAATTAGTATAAGAATATTGTTACTAATCACATACACTCTTTCATAAGATCATTACTCGTATAGCACCAATGTTTGATTATCTGAAGTAACCTGAATATGACGTGTATGATGTACAGTGTGTACAAACATATAACAGTCTTGTATGATTAACAATATTTCAGTTTGATGTTGGACCACTGTGCTCTCTTATGAGAAGTTCGAAGCTTGATATAAACTTATATATGTGGTCATTAGGCCATGGGTAAATGTATACAAAGCAATTATCATAGTTTCTGAAGTAAAGAATAGGTAAATTAATTCCTTACAAAATTGAGAGCATCTTATTTAAAACTAAGACACTGACTGCTGCATGAGGTTATCATGGCAATGACTGTGAAGATTAGTGATTATTGGGATACAGTGATGTGACACCGTGTAGTCTGGCACATCATTACCAACCATTCGAAGGAACTTGCTGCCTCCTTGTGTAGTGTGGAAGGAGTCGGATGTGGCGTGTTCCTCTGAAATATTGTTAATGATTTGCTTCACTACCCAGCATCATATACCAGAAGCCTTAAAAGCTTACTACCATTGTGAGTTGTTGTATTATTTGTCCCATGTCTGGTATTTAAAATCGGTAGTAACCTCAATAAGAATTACAAAAAGGAAGTAACAGTTGATGACGTTTATTTTAAAGACTTGCCATTAGGGCATAAAGACAAGCGCGAGTTCCTATGACCACGTCAAATGGCGTCTCTGTCAGAATTCCATCGAACTAGTTGACTCTGACGTTGAGAGAACATTATGTTACTTGTGTGTATATGGAATCTGTATACATGAAAGTAACGTGATGTCATAGGGACGCGCCATAGCTCAAGCGGTTAGTCGCTGGCTTCCCACCGCGGCGTCCCGGGTTCGATCCCGGGTCTGGTCAAGTGGGATTTATGGTGGACAAAGTGGCGCTGGGGCAGGTTTCCTCCAAGTACTTCGGTTTCCCCTGCCAATCTTCATTCCACCAATTGTCCCACAATCACTCTCACCTATCATCTGGGGCTGGTACAATAGGCCGGAAGTGGCTGCAGTACAAGGGACTTAGTCCCACCCCACTCACAATAAAAACGTAATGCCATAGCGCCATCTATAATATAGATGGTTCTATGAGAGCACAGAAACATTGCAATTATTTATATGAATTATCCATACCCATCTGTTTTGTGTCTGAACTCTATACAAAACTTTACAAGTTCGTACAGCCAGTTCTTGAAATACATTTTGTACTGATAAATGTTTCTCCATCAATTGCAACAGCTATGTGGTTGGAGGTTGTAGTGAGGAGTCTTCTAAGAGGGCAGATTGTGTTGTGGAAGTAGGTGTTGGGGGATTACTTGACAATTCACCCTCAAGTTCAGAATCTGCAGGGGGTGGAGGGGAACCATCACCTGGTCCAGCAACACCTGCTGCTACTGACATCTCCCTTACATTGCCAGGCAGATAGTCTTTCCAACTGCGGAACAAGTAACGAGTGAACTTGCGCAGTTGGCGGAATTTGCAGTATGTAGCACCTTCTGCTGACTCTAGTTGTTGTGTTTGAATAAGAAAACCTTTCTCCTTGAATGTCTGTTCCAGTTTCTCGCGTGCCAGAGACTTCCGGGTCTTTCTTTTTCGTCTCTGCAAGCGGAGGTGCTGAGAACCTGTTCCCTGTTGGCTGTGGTCACCAGCATCCGTTCCTCCACAGTCTATTCTTTCACCACTATCACATTTCTTTTTCATTCCCTGCGGATCGGGAAACATTTCTCTTCCATCTAAAGGCTTCCGTGAAGTGTCCATCTCAGAAGAGAGTGGCAGTGACTGAGTCGAATCAGCAGTCGGTGAACCATTGCGTTTTGTGTCCACTGGAAATCCTGCTGGTGCTGACATGTATTTTTTGTGTTCATCCAGGGGGAACCCCCCAGATAAAGCACTGTCTCGTAATACATTTCCTGGTATAGCAGAAACGGCAGACATCTTATCATTTCCTGCCATTGCAGATGAAGCTGCAGCCAAAAAATGCTCAGAAGGGGATCCGCCACCAGCTCCTGCAGACTGTTGGAGAGATTCTCTTGGGAAGAATTCATATCCACGCATTGATTTATCACCCGTGCCACTGTAGTAGCGGAAATTACCTCCAGAATCCACTGATAACATCTTCTTCTCCTGCAGACTGGGTTTTGCGCCACCAGTAAATTTGAACTTACAGATGCTCACTTCTGTGGTGGGATTTGCATTGTTTTCACTTGGCATCGGAGGAATAAATATAGCTGATCGCTTCCTCTTGGCACCGGTGCTTCCGGCAGTTGGAGGGGGGTTTCCCAGAGGAGCCAGCCGTTTCATACGTGGGAATGTCAACTCTGAGGGCATCACCCCACAAGGTTTCCCAGAGTTGGGTGGGCTGAGCATTGTAGAAAAAACCTTTGGAATTATATTTTTGGGATTGGTGGGAGTTGATACCCGTTTTTGTTCTGGTTTAGGATGTGTAGTTATCATCTTAGTATTTACATGTTGTTGCAGCGGAACATTTGGCGCCGGTGTGATATGAGAGATCGGAAGTGGAGTAGTAGGGATGAATGTTTGGCCTGAGATGGGTTGTTCTGTGGGTGACATAGAAACTACAGGTATTGCTCCAAGCTTCTGGTAGTACAGGAGCTGTGACTGTAAGGCCATGGGATGAACAAAGACTCCTGTGCCTGGCCAGTATACATAGCCACCTGGCAGAGTTGTTCCTGGGACCTGGAAGTCAGGTGGTGAGGGGAATGTCAGTCCTGCTATAGTTGGAGGGAATGGATCTGCTGATCCCACTGTTCGAACCGGGGTTTGGTTTCTACTGCCATCGGGTGTACCAGCAAACTTTGGGGACTCATCACTGACTTCCAGTAACTCTTCCATGTCACTAGACGATGAATTATTGTTAGGTTCACTCTTAATGGACGCAGGAGATGTCCCTGGCCTTGTGTTGTTTGTTGTAACGGTGGAAGTGCGAGGCTCATAAAAGTTGCCATGTTTCCTCAAGAGTCTTATCTTCAGTTGATTCAGGTCCTTTACACAGAGATTCAGTGGCTCATCACTGCAAGATGCCGTAGGCGAGGGCGAGACTGGCGGCACAGGTGTGGTTCTCTTGTTCCATGCGCCACCGTAGTTCAAGTCATGCAGGCTCCCAAACAGGTTCTTTCTATTGGCATCTTGTAGTGTTGCAGCAGTAAGCCTCCTCTCCAACAGACTGCTGATGATTCTGTTCTGCACATCAGCGTGGTTGATTTGAGTACCTTCTCCCCGTAAAGACTCTATGGCCCGGCACTTGATTCCTGATGGTGTGATGGATGACACTTCAGGCTTTGCCTTTGCAGCAGGTATCACTTGTTGTGAACTTTCTTGCTGAAGTCGCCGTTTGTTGGTGCCTTGTTCCTCTGTCTCGGTTAGAATGTTGCTGTTAGGAGCTCCAGGAAATATGGTACCATAATTTTTGTAAATGAGGTGACAGATATCTGCCTTCTTTGGCTTTCTACCTCGCCTTGGCTTCATGTTGTCTAGAGTTATCTCACCCATGTAGGGCAGGTCTTGGTACTTCATCACTTTGCTCGTCGTGCAACTTGGATTGTGTTGTTGTGAAGTTGATGGAGTGGACATCCTCATGCTGTTACAATTTGCTGAAGAGGATGACATGATTACAGAAGACCGTCTCTTGATGCTGTCCAGTGGAGGGACACTTTTGCTGTCACCTGCCGACTCTGATAACAGAGATCCTAACAATCCTTTGCCTTGCTGCGCACATTTGTTCCCACTGAGATTCACCGCTGGTCTTCTCTCCTTGATGATACTGACTTCATCGTCCACACTGTGCCTCTGGAAGTCACTCTGCAGCTTTGCCATAATATCGCCTTCACCCCCACCCAGTCCTAAAGTCTGCAGAGGTATGAGTCTCAGTTGTTCTCCTGGGGTGCCGGCTGTGTTTAAGACAAGAGGAGGGGCGGTGGGGAATTGCACAGACTGGTTTTCAGGCTCGGTCTTGATAGGGAGACACTTGATAGGTGACTTGGCTGACTTCTCACCAACTGATGACCCTGTTTTGTCAGTAGATGACCTGGCACCTGATACTGTTTTCTCAGTAATGGAGGCATTCTGCTTATAACCTGTGCCCCTGTTGGCCTCATGCTGTGCCATGGAGGCCTCGTAATGATCCAGGTACTCAGGGGGGAGAGCCTGGTGATGAAACTTCAGTTTCCATCGCGATCGACGGCGACCTCTGTAGGAAAATGAGTAAATTAACAAAAACAATACCAGATTTGAGGTTATTTCAGTGCTGACTGAAGATCAGTGTCTTCAGGATAGATACTGGAAGATGGAAGCAGCAGGTTCCTCTGAAATATTTTGGTTAACATTCTGCCAGACTGCTTGGCGTCACATAACCAAAATAATCTATAAAATATGAAATTTCTTAGAGGAATGGTGGACATACTACAATGTACTCTTGACTTCATGAAGTGGAATATCAGATATGAAGCCCTCAGTTTAAAGAGTGAGGAAATGATNAAGCTGAGTTACGCCAAATTAAATTTGAAAAAAAGAAACTACTATTTATTTGATATAGAACTTATGCTGATGTTTCTAGTGATTATTTATATATTTAATATTCATGTACGATTTGTGTGTTGACGCTGTTAGTGTTTATCTTTGTATAGCTTCGAATGACTGGATGATTAGGGAATAGTGAACTGGAAGGTATGCGAAAGGAAACTGGCGTGACTGTTCATAGGGTGATAATTTTATTGAAGACTGGACCGAGCCTTCGTGTTCCCGTCCTGTCTGTTGGGCCAGGCAGAGCAGGTTGAAATTAAGACGATTGTGGTGTCCTAAAAATTGAACATTGCGGTATTCTAATTTGAGGCATTATTCCGGCATTCGCCTGGAGTGACTGGCGGGAACCAGGAAATGCTCAGAATATCCGGCTTCTGAGCCGAGATTTGAGCCCCGTACCTCCCGAATACAAAGCAAGTTTGTCACCTCAACCTCGACATTCGATGTTCAGGTGTAAGGATGTTTTTTTTTGGTTTCAGGTAGCACTGGGAAGTGAGGAGACATGACAGTCTGCGCAGTAGTACTGTATCGGCCTTCACTAAGGACCCAGAATAAGCTATAATGACCAAGTCAACCCTGGGAATCGATCCAAGGTCCATAGAGCTAGCTAATCCAGGTATTCACTAATTTAGTTCTGTTGGCGTGTATTTTTAATTGCCCTCTTTAATATAGCGTAATTTTACTTGAAGTCGTCTGTCTTCTGAGATATAAACCGGCGAGGTGAATGTAGTGCCTCCATCTTCAAGGTGGAAGAGTAAACCAAGCATGGGGCAGGGAACAGAGCTTGCAGAGATTGATTTTCACTGGACTTCACGACGTCATAACCCACTGTTCATACTCACTGTTGTGAGAATCTCCAGTTCAGTACAATCCTACTTGCTGATTTTGAAATTTTCATAGCGACGACCGAAGAGTTTAACACCTTCTGGGATATGACGTCATGTAGTGTGGTAAAAGTTTTACGGATGTTTCTTGAGAACTACTTCCATCTTCAGGGTCGAAAAGTAAGCCAAACAATCAGCAAGTAGATTAAACAATGCTTGCTGCCTGCTTGTTTACTTACTTTGCTTACTCTTCGACCCTGAAAATGGAGGCTGTTCTTCTGAAATGTCGGTAAACGCCCCTCAGGTTACATAGAATTACATCTTAGGAGACAAGAGTTCTTCGGTTAACATCGTATGTTATGATTAGCATTTAAATGGACCGTAAATTGAGGAGCTACCTGGAGGCAAGGTGTACCGAAAGTTATCTAATCTGATGCTCACCTGTTCTTCACCTTCTCTGTCGTCTGCTGCCTCTGGGGGGAACAGACCGAGGGAGAACTCACAACACTCGTGGGCGACTCTGGTAGCCTCTCCTCTGTCACAGGGCTACAACACACGAAGACAATTCAATCACATATCTTTGTTTCCTGCTGAATACGTACGTGTATATTTGTTATTAATATTTTGCTTATTACTTGAAGATAGACAGCATCGTAAAGGTTACGTGCTACCACTATGATATACTGTGTCCAAACCATCTTCAAGGTTGCGTCATCGTGACATAGATAGTTGCATAATCATTGACAAATTACTAGATTTGAACATAGTTGAGAACCAGAATCCTCATGACGGAGATGTCTCTGAAGACACAAGAGTTCTCTTCTGTAAGGCTGTTTGTTGCCTACTTAAGAAGGTATTACGTATGGTCTGAGATGTTCTGAACAAAGAATAGCAGACCTGTTTCTTGTGTGTACGGTAGCGAGAGATCCACGTACAAGATTACATGGTGTCACAGCTCAGAATCTAAACTTGTTGACATCGTACACTTAACCAGCGCGATCGACAGAAGAAATTAATTTAAGTGCGAGGAAACTCCATTTAATTATTACAAAAAATGTGATACTTCGTGTTATTCGCGTCTGTTCAGAGATCCGTTGTTGATTGTTGGGTATTATTTGCGTGTGTTCAGAGATCCGTTGTTGATTGTTGGGTATTATTCGCGTGTGTTGAAAGATCCAGTGTTGATTGTTGGGTAATGTTCGCGTATGTTCAAGGATCCTTCGTATTATTCGCGTGTGTTCAGAGATCCATTGTTGATTGTTCGGTAATGTTCGCGTGTGTTCAAGAATACTTCGTATTATTCGCGTGTGTTCGGAGATCCATTGTTGATTGTTCTTTAATCTTCGCGTATGTTGGGAAGATCATTGTTGCTTAGTGAATATATAGGTTAGGGAAGTATGTATACCGTTTATTTGTAGTCTATTTTCCCTGCTATTGAAAAATACCTAAAAGTAGGCTTGTGAGATCACCATGTTGTCTGTGTGCCCATTTGTCTATATGTGTATGTCCCCTAATAACTTTTGAAAGCCTGAACCTATCTCTATGAAACTTGGTTGTATGTCATGGAACCTGAGCCCATCTGAACGGCGAACTTATAAAACCCTCATCAATAATACCAACATTACAGTCTCTCAGATTGCTGAGGCAAAACCTTAATATTGCTTGAACGTTTGTACCAATCTTCGTGAAATGTAAATTGCAGTCATTCGCTGTGTCAGAGTCCGATAAATCCAGCTATCAATCCAAAACCCGTCTATAGTCCATCACGTGACAATATCTGACGAATTACGCTCAAGATACGCGCCGAAATGCGTGCAGATCTTAATATATAGTATCCGATGTTCCACCCACCTCTGATTTTAACTAAATTTTAATTTCTCGACAAACTACTTTATTAAAACTCTCCAGTATCAAATTTAATAACAAACTGTTGAGTGGTTCTGGGCGTGTTTCAAGCGTACGTACGGACGAAGCGATCTCAATATGAACGGTTTTAAAAATCACTAAGCGGTGAACATAATAGGCATAGAATATCGCAGATGGACAATCGAACGTTCATCCGTTGATGTAGCTTGTTCATTCAGTCTGCGCATGTCAGCTGAACCACTGCGGTGGCATTGGGCTGTGTGGAACAGGTGCTTTCAATATAAGATTCATCATACGATGACGTTTACATTTCGACTCTTTGACCCCAGAAGTTATTCAGACAGGAACTGGACGCAGCTTCAGGTCTGATTATTTCTGAGACTCGCTAATAGATTCATTTAACTCACCCCACGGAGCCAAGTCCTTGAAAGGCGAGCATTTGCTCAACCAGCCTTCTCTGAAACATGGAGGTTTAGTTCCGTGTTTACAATAGCCCGCCATTGAACTCAATCCTAAACACTAATTCCACGGAGCTGCTTGTTGCTTAGCTAGTGAAGAAATTTCCAGTCTGTTGTGAAACACGCAGTTTTATTGCCGTGTTCACAAGAGCACGTCACTGATCCAGATGAATCCAATCACTGTCCTCAGACCTTATTTCCTAAAGATCCATTTTAATATTATCCCCCAATCTGCCCTTGAAATGATCTCTTTCCTTCAGGGTTCCCAAGTAAAATTTTTGGCGCATGTCATCCTGCGTGTGCTACATGCCCTGTCCATCTCATCCTCCTGGTGCAGAGTACAAGTTACGAAGCTCCTCGTTATGCATTTGTCTCAAGCCTCCTGTCACTTCCTCCTTCATAGGTCCTGCTCCGAAACACCCTCAGTCTGTTCAGGCCGAAACCTCGGCTCCTGATGTTTACTCGCGATGTATGTCGAGCCTGTTCCAACGTTTCCGTGCACATTGCAGTCGCCATCTTCAGGGCGATTGTGATACAGGGAGAGAAAGAGGACCGTGCATAAGTCTCGCAGTGGGAATAAGGGTGGGGGTGTGAGTTGTGAAATGTAGCCAGTGTGCCTCCAATCTCTGTTCTTCCCTTAATGTGGGATCAGTAGTGAAATGGAGGTGACAGGGTTAATAGACCATGTGACCCAATGGATTGGCTCCAGAGTCTGTCTGGAAGGGAAACATTTCTGTCTGTGGTGGGAATCGAACCCAGATTCGCTGATAGTCCAGTCCGCTGATGGTAATATAATTAGACAGAATTGGGCAATAACCACGCAAGTGTGTTGCACTAACCTGTATCCATGACATTGAGTTACAAAGCTTGTGAACAGTGAAATGGACGTGGTGACTCATGAATCATCAAGCCTCGTGAATGTGAAACAGCTTGGGCGGAAACCTCGAAGCGCAGTAAGCAATTTTCTTGTCCAGTCTACTGGGAAGGGAAGAAAGTGAGGGCAAGTCTCAAAATGGCCTCTTCCATAACTGCGGATTTAAGATACACTTAAACATAGTGCAGCCTAGCTCAGCGGGTACAGGGGTTAATAAGACGCGTATCGTCTGGGATATGACGCCATGTACTCCGCTGCAAATTAACCAACGTTTTCGGAGGAATATGTTGCCTCCATCTTCAGGATCGAAAAATAAGCACGAAGCGGGTAGCAATTAGACGTCTCCGTTGACTTGAAACGGAGTACACGGCGTTATATTCCAGAACACTTCATAACCACCGGTGTGAGGACCTCAAATCCGGTACAGAGGCTAGGCTACGGTCTGGACGATCGAGTGATCAAGGTTCGACTTATGGTAGGGATAAGAGATTTCTTTCTGCTCTAGACCTCTTAGCGAACAGGGTGTTGGCGAGAATATCTGGACTGAAGAGGGATGAAGTGACAGGAGGTTGGAGAAAACTGCATAATGAGGAGCTTCATAACTTGTACTCTTCTCCAAGTATAATTAGAATGATCAAGTCAAGGAGGATGAGCTGGGCAGGGCATGTAGCACGAATGGGGAATACGAGAAATGCATATAGGATATTGGTGGGAAAGCCGGAAGGAAAGAGACCAATGGGAAGACCAAGACTTAGGTGGGTGGACAATACTGAAATGGATCTCAGAGAGATAGGATGGGGTAGTATGGATTGGATTGATCCGACTCAGGATAGGGACCAGTGGAGGTCTCTTGCGAACACGGTAATGGTTCCATGAAATGCTGGGAAATTCTTGAGTAGCTGCAGAATTGGCGGCTTCTCAAGAAGGGCTCAGCTCCACGAGTAAGTGAGACTTCCTAACCGGCTCTGGCGTCCCTCTGCTTTCCTATCCAGTGGATACCGGTGATGTTTCCCCTGTGGGAGGGGAAAGCGGCCGGGGCGTGAAACTGACCACTCACTTCATTTTGTTGCCGAAGTCAATACTGCAGCCACTCCCTAATTTGTTTTCATGGCGTGATGCTTAATTAAGCAAGGGGAGAAGTTTATCTTCACTATGGTTTCCTCAGAAGTGCATGCAGCGAAAAGCATTAGTTTATTGTGTCATATGTTGTTTGTTTTATGACGCTTTCGGATTCTGAAGTGTGTAGCGTTAAATGATAGAATGATTGATCCGTGATTTTGAAAGCAGCGACCTTAGCCTAATCGAAGTGACGTCCTCATGTTAACTGGAGGGACTGAGGAAAATGACAGGATCCTGAGTCATGATAATAGGTGTCCCTGTCGAGATTTGAAGCAAGCGCCTTCCTAGTCTAGACTGTCATCGCTACGCCAATCCACTCGCTTAGTATATAGATGTTTCATGCTAATGAGCTTATAATGGAAGCCGCCCCCCTGCTGAGATTAGTTCTACCGTACCTGATCTCGTGTGGTCCGTGCTCCACAGTATTCGGGTGTTGTTCGCCCCCTGAGGAGGCCTCCACAGACGGCAGCACCGGGCTGTCACACATCATCTGCTGCTCGTCATCGTCTTCAGCTTCCGCCTCCTCTTTCACGGTCATCGTGTTCGGAACTGATTCGTCTTCAGCAAGGGCGACTCTGGTCACAGTTGAACTGTCTTCAGTTGGCAAGTCAGTGACTGGTGACAGGTCGGCTTCCCTTTGCATAATTTCCCCTGGCACTGCACACCAAGCAACAACACATCACATAAGTTTCATCGGCCCGCAGTGTATCGAAACATGGACAGGGGGTGCATACAGGGCCACCATACTTCAGGCGAAATCACAGTTAGATGGAACAGATTGGTCTAGAGGTAGTTGTCCTGGGTTTTGTTGGGGAAGTGCCCGGATAGAACCTCGGCTTGGGCACTGTCCATCCTGGTTGAGGTTCGTATCTCATGGTTTTAATCAGCTCTTCCGGGTAAATACTGGGATAATACTTAGATTAGGCCACAAGCGGCCTCCGTAGTCTAGGGGTAACTTTAAGCCGTGGGTCCCGTGTCGTAGATTTACGGCACGTAAAAGATCCTTATGTCTGTAGGAGACCTCTGAGCCAAATTAGGCAACAATTTCCCGCTCAAGTAGATTCCAATGCCTCTGGTAGATGGGGGAAATATCAGGTACCGACGGCCGACCTCGTTGGCTGAACGGGGCTGATAGTACGCACCAGTACCGGTAGGGTATGAGGACAGTAGAAATTAAAGGANTGGCAAGAACAAAGAGTAAGTGAACATTTTAGGGGTTCACAGAATTACTGGGGGTTTGGACTTTTTCCATCGTCCGGAATTTTAGGTTGAGATTAGATGTTTCTAAGGGGCCCAACTGAGTAGGTGTCTTCCTTTCTCACCTGAAGACGGAAGCAGATCCAGTTTCCGGAACGTCGTGTCCTCTATTATCTAGAATTGCGGACTATGGAAAAAGTGCAAAACCCCAGTAATTCTGTGCGATAGTTTTAAGCGTTCTCCATACGTCACTGTATCAAGTCTTTTTCGGGATCGGACGTTAAAAGTTTACCAGAGTTTCCTTGTTAAACTATGAGATGGCTCTGACGACAGTTGTTTTGAAACTGTACTGCATTCCTTTTTCGTTTTTGCTCAATGAATGGATCCTTTTTCAATAGATAGTTTTAGAGGTGCTGAGACTTCCTTTGTATGCAAATAAATTGTGATATTCTCTGTCTGAGACATCTTTAAGAGTACGTCATACCTTGAGTAGGCAACATTATAGCAAGTGGCACGTAACTTCGAACAAGGCCAAGAGTAACCTTGAATGCGCAGAAGAAAATTTTCAGACAAGGGGGTGGGTTCGAGTGTGTGAGAAGTGACAGGCGGCCAGTTGTGCAATTTTCTTCTGCGCATTCAAGGTTACTCTTGGCCTTGTTCGAAGTTACGTGACACTTGCTATACGAAAGAATAACACTGTGTTTTCAAACGAGATCTCCCTTATACAGATTTATGTTTCCATCTTTATCGAAAACATAGAATTTAACAGCTCTCCAGTAAAGACGTAACGATACCTGATTATGACGCATTTTTTCTTTTATTGCTACTGGGGTGGGACTAAGTCCCTTGTACTGCGGCCACTTCTGGCCTATTGTACCAGCCCCAGATGATAGGTGAGGGTGATTGTGGAGCAATTGGTGGAATGAAGATTGGCAGGGGAAACCGAAGTACTCGGAGAAAACCTGCCCCAGCGTCACTTTGTCCAGGTGTCCTCAGGTGAGGGAAAACACCTGTTCTGTTGGGTCCCTTAGAAAGAGCTAGCCTCAATCACTGAGTTCGCCTACCATTTGACGCCGTATAGTGTGAGCTACAGACAGCGTCGCAAAATAATCCACTAACTTTCACTTGTATGTTACCAAGATGGCGGCAGGAAGTTCCGAAACGGAATTCTGGTGGGCTGAGTTACAAATTGAGTAGCGTTAAGAATAGTTCCGTCGGGCCCGGGGGGGGGTGAGGGACGGGCGGTTTATAGACATGCTGTTTACAACAGTGACTCAAAAGTGTTAACGGGTTTGTGTAACTGCTACGTTTTCGGTATTGGGTCACCAATGAGCGCCACAATTCGCACCCCTCTCTCTCTCTCTCTTATATATGTATATTATAAACGTGAGGTTTGTCACCGTCGTTATGAAATTTTTGGTTACCATAGCAACAAAATGTTGAGCGTTAACACGCTGAATGAACGTTAGATTGCAGTTACATCGTGAACTAGGGAGCAAGCCTTTTGTTTCAGTGTGTCGTGTCTATTCTGTGAGATTTTATAATATTTCTGATGTGGATACATCGAGTGTTGAGGATAATTGAGGAGCTATTTCAAGGAAATAGCGGCTCCGGTCTAGAAAACCGAGATTAAAGGCAGTGGGGATCCGCTGCGCTGACCACGCGACACCCTCTATCCGCTAAAGTTGGCACTAACTTCGCCGACAAGCGGCGGTAGCTCAGTCGGTATAGTTCACTTGCGGACTACAGGCCACGGAATTTGTTTTCTTTTTGTTTATACATCGAGTGTAGTGCACTATATGAAGGAGGCGGTTAACGATTGGATATTTGTGTGTATTATTCGAGGGAGATTGCGTTAAACTTTGGCCTAGACATATCACTCGATGGCATGTAAGGATGGATACACGGGAGAAAGCAGGGGAAATTGATAATACTGAAGCTTAATATGCCTACAGCGAATAATGAGACTTCCGTTGAATTTTGAACGGGTATTACACTAATTTAAATATATCCGTATCATTTCCTCTGAAGGGTTGAGATCACTCAGAAGGGCGACAAAAGGGAAGAGCGCACTAGAAAAATACACAACAAAGTAAGCGGCATAAAACCACTGAAATAGCCGCCAGAGAAGAGACAATGGAAATATTCTGCGAAAGGAAGAGATAAAAGAGACAAGGATGCGCCTAATGGCACAGAAGATAAAGTGTACAGTCTCCAAAAAAAAAGTTACCTGATGATGGTCCATGTGTGGCCGAAACATGTTGCAACAAGGAAATGCACGTATACATTTAATAACATTTTGAAGCATTTAACAAAAACTTTTGGTATATTAAATATAATTTACTGTCTTTTATGTAAGGTTATTGTTGCATTATAGGCGGTATACTTACGGTATAAAATTACATTCAGAAGAACGATATATGGTTTGTCAGATAATATTAAAATGAATCTTGAGGAAATAGAATTGAAGGGTATAGACAGGTTTCATCTAGCTAAGAATATGAACCTCTGGCGGCTTTTGTGAACACGGTAATGAACTCTGGGATTCTATAAAAGGCAGTGTGTCGCGAGCAGTTGAGCGACTGTCAGATCCTCAAGAAGGTCTCAGCTCCTTCGAGTCTGTTAATGGTTCAGTGGGGAACAAATGCGATGTGAAGCAGTGTTTATATTAGCTGCAGTCTATGTACATCCTGGGGAACTATGCTACAAGCCGGAAGGTCGCGAGATCGAATCCCGATAAGGTCATTGGATTTTTTTTTAATTTACCTAAATCTTTCAGCCGCACTATGGCCCTGGGGTCGGCTCAGCCTCTAACATAAATGAGTACCAGGAATGTTCTTGGGGGTAAAGGGCGGTCGGCGAGTAAGACTGGCAGTATCACCGCCATCTGTGAGCCGATTGCCTAGAAAAAGTGGGAACCTAAACATCTCACAACCCTATGTGCCTCCACGGCCTGTTACAGGGATAACTTTACTTCTTTTTTTTAACTATGTTAATATTAAGTAACATGGCTGTTCAGAAATTTTGTCAGCAGAGGTGATACCGATCTGTCTTGAAACGCATTCAGAATACCAAAGGTAAAAAAAGGTAAAGTTGTCCACGTGCTTAACTAATCAAACATTACTCCATGAAGGCGTATGGGGGAGTGGATGTATAGATCCACATTTTCTTGACGTCAGCACTAGCTGGAGATGAGTGGGCAACTACACGCCCCAGCCGATTTACTCCCGGGGGAAGATCCCCTGGTACCAATTACATAGGATGCTGGATGGGCCCCAGAGCCGGTCTGGACGACATGGAGAAGTGAAAATTCTTGTCCCCAACGGAACTGGAACTCCAGCTCGTAGCCAGTCGCAATACCGATTGAGCTATCTATCCCGGCTGCCGTTCAGAATACCAAGCGATCGCAAATAGAAACGTCTTTACTGCAGGGTGATACATTGTTTAAAATAGAGGTATATAGAGAAGCACGTAAACGGTCTGCAGGGTCACAAGCAAAGCAATCTAAGTGCCTACCCGAATATATGCGCGCGCACCTCATAGCTTCTCGACATCCGCGCCATCTATACTTCACTGTGAAAGAAGGGACGAGAATGTTCAATTGTTTCTACGCAAAACCACAGCCACCTCTGCTTTCCAAGGGGTTTGGGGGCGGAATATTTTCCTGGTCAAGACATTCCCCATCCTTTATAGCAGCAAAGAGTTCATTACCATGATGGGAAGAACCCGCCACTGGAGGCTGAGCCAGATAAACGCAGACCACACCCCCCCGCATATTTATTTATTTGGAATTCATTTTACTATTATATTATTATCGACAGTCAGCTCAGCCGAGTGGCCTTTTTACTTCAGATTTCTCGGCTAAAATTTTGTAGGCAATTCTCGTCTCCCCATATCCGGATTACACACGTTATGAAGCTTCCGCGTGCAAGATTTCCTCTGCGCACATATCACGTCCTGTCTCTCGTTCAGATCCAACCCCNNNNCATACATGTAAATAAGAAAGGTGACTCAACTGGTAATGCACGTGACTTGCACTTCAGAGATTCCACTTCAAATCTTGACCTGGGCATTATTACCCTGCATGAGGGTTCACGTGGGTTTCCTCAGCCCCCGAGGTAGATTCTGGGATAGTATTTCGAATTAGGCTGTGACCCTACCTTGCCACATGTTTTCCAATGCATTATTCACCCTAAACCTATCACTCCAAGCTGCCGACAGCGTCGTTAGGTAAACTGCAACTTAATACAAGTTCTTGTCTTTGTTTAGACTGGTGCCAGTACCCATAGGGGAACCAAACCAGAGGCCAAGGCCGCGCCATAGGTCAAGCGGTTAGTCTGTTCTGGTCAAGTGGGACTTGTGGTGTACAAAGTGGCGCTGGGGCAGGTTTTCTCCGAGTACTTCGGTTTTCCCTGACACCAATTCCACCAATTGCTCCACAATCACCCTCACCTATCATCTGGGGCTGGTACAATAGGCCAGAAGTGGCCGCAGTACAAGGGACTTAGTCCCACCCCACTAGCATTAAAAAAGAAAACAGGCCCCATAAGCCCCCATTTTCGGCATTTTCGTTGATAACCTCTTTCTGTGGGCATTATTTGTATTTGTAGTTTGGATTTTATGGAGCCCAAAGGTTCATCACCACGTTCGCAAGATCTCGCCCCTGGTCCCCGTCCTGAGCCATGTCCTCCCATCCTATTTCTATAACGTCCATTTCGATATTACCTCCCATCTACATCAGAATCTTCCTAGTTTTCTCTTTCCTTTAGTTTTTCCCACCAACACTTGGTATGCCCTTTTTGCCCATGCGTGTGACATCTTATTTGAGCATTCGGATAATTTCTGGGGAGAAGTACAGATCGTGAGGGTCCCGTTTAGGCAGTTTTTTCGCTCGTGTCAGTTCGTCCCTCTTACGCCCAAACTTTTTCAAGCTGTAAGAGTATTGAAAATCGAATTGTGCAGTATCACCCCCCCCCAACCAGTGTATACATTTGTTTTACTGTTTCAAGGGGTACAAAGACCAAATATGGTGAACCATTAGCATTAGTTTCTGCATAAAATGTGAACATGTTTTGAAGAAACGCCCCCACGCACAAAACACAACTCTGAAATTTAAATTATTTATTAAACTTATGAATTACATGAGACAGGTGTATTGAATTGTTAGTAGCTACTGAACACAACAAAACACAAGAAACCAACACAGAATTAACGGCAATTTTCGTCGCATCATGTATTGTGGTAGAGCTATGTGCTGCCTTGCATTATCACGGCAGGTAAATATCCACAGGAATAAACATAGTCACATTTCAGAAGGCAGAAAATTTCCTAGTCGTAACTGTGAGAACCTAAGGAATCTTGCAACGGACGTTGATGTTAATTAGGTCTCGCAGAAGTGCGTGGGAGTTACAGTGTAAGTTGACGTATTTCGTGTTCGTCTTAATCACAAAGAGATCAGTCACACTTACAGAGTATTAGTTCGCAAAGTACGGAAAGTGGCTCTGTGTAAAGCAAACATGGCTGATTTTAGCACACACAAACACATAACTATTTTAAATTCTGATGGAACACTCACGAATTTATAATGAAAAGTCATTTCTTTTAAATTAATGATATAAAGAGAATTTTATTTTCCTTAACTAATTCTTACGAACCACTTGAAAATATGATAATAAAACGTAAGATATCTTTAATTTAAATTAATCCACATTTCGAAAATTCAGGTATAAGGATGACACAGTATATTAATTAGGCCCAGAGTGTAAAGGTATGTTAATATTTCACTATATTGAAGTCATTAAATTTTACACATTCCTCCAAAATTATTTCTTATTATGAATGCATTTCATAATTAATTTGTTGCAGGCACTTTCAGCTTATAGAACTGAACTGTCATCTCTTATATTAAAGAAAAATAAATATCACATAAATTGAAATAATTGTTCCAAATACACCATTCATAATAATATTAAAAAAATATATATTTTTCAGCAACGTGAATTTGGGTGACTTAACACGTGAATGGAAAAGTGAAATTAATCATCCATATGAACACAACCAACACACTATGTAACATAACACGAATAATTTCATTGAAATACCTGCAAATGGAAAGCAGCTCTCAATTTTGGGACAACATAACTGAACTTTCAACATTGAAATTCTATATATCTTTACAGCAATCACTGGAAATTTCAATCCCTTGATATCACTAATAATTATCCTGTTATCAGGCCGCCATATTTTCATTAAATTATCAAGGTTAGTCACTGAGTAAAATCGGAAACGAATTCTCTCAATTTAAGTTCGTGTAAACTGCGAAACTGTTTAACAGACTTATCCCTTACTACGTCACAAATACTTTCATTACACAAGAATTCCACGCTGCTTTTTTTACAGTGTAGAAGCCGAAGAGAGCCAGTAAGCACGGGAGCACGCATAGAACTGCCTTGGATTGCCATAAACATGTGAAGAGAGCACAACTCCGTGCACCAGTAGGCTAAAATTAAATCTTCACAAGATTTCCCCCTATAGTCGAAGCAGTACCACCTCTCTCTCACACATAAGACTAAGCCCCCTCTTCTTAATTTGGCGCCCTCCTAAGAAATTCGAGATTGGTCCGTATTTGGTATTAGGGAAGGCGCGCGCGGGGTGACTTCGGGTTCTGCCTTTCTAAAATTAAACTAGCGGTATATGTGTCCTAACGTAACTTTAGCAAGAGCGCGACTACATCGGGCTGAGTCGAGGTACAGCCGACATGGCGAGGCCCTCAGCACAATGACAGATCATTGCATTGTCATTCTGATATCTCGGGACCGCACGAACATCTGCTGGATTCATGATTTGCGCGTTGCTTCCCTTTCTGTATGACGGTAGACAGGCTTTACTTGCTTACTTACATATGGAGCTGAGCCCTTCTTGAGGAGCCGCCAATTCTGCAGCTACTCAGGAACTTCCCAACATTTTACGGAACCCGAAGGTTCATTGCCTTGTTCACAAGAGTCCTCCACTGGTCCCTATCCTGAGCCAGATCAATCCAATCCATACCATCCCATCTTATCTCTCCAAAATCCATTTTAATATTGTCCACCCACCTACGCCTTGATCTTCCCAGTGGTCTCTTGCCTTCTGGCTTTCCCACCAATATCCTATACGCATTCTTCGTCTGCGTTACGAAAATGAACAGAAAGCCTCGGTAGACAGGCTTTACGAGCTGCAAATGTAAAACAAGGAACTCCATGGAGCTGAGCCCTTCTTGACATGCCCGCCACTTGCACACGTACCGACGTTTTATGGAACCCGTGTTTACAAGAGCCCTCAGCCAGATAATTCTAGATTTCTAAGATAGAAAGGTAAAGTTGTCCCTCCATGAAGATGAATGGGATAAGTGGATGTATAGATCCGCGTTTTCTTGACCTGGGCGTTAGTTGGAGGTGACTGTCCAGCTCAACTCCCCGGCCGCTTTATCCCTGGGGAAGAAGCCGCCGGTACCTGTTGGAGGAGGCTGGATGGGCCTCAGAGACGGTCTGGACGACGCGGAGAAATTAAAATTCTTGACCCTACCGGGACTCGAACTCCGACCCCTCGGTCGTCCAGCCCGTATCCAGTCGCTATACCGACTGCGCTATCCCGGCTCCTTTCTAAGACCCATTTTAATATTATCCTCCCACCTATGTCTAGGTCTTCGTAGCGGTTTCTTTCATTCTGGCTTTCCTACCAGAATCCTACGTGCCGTATTTTTCTCCATGAGTGCTACATGCCTTGCCCATCTCATCCTTGACTTGCTCATTTTAATTGTGCTTGGGGGAGAGTACAAGTTATGAAGTTCCTCATTATATAAATAAAGAATAACACTCGAATTAAGAAATTATGTTTACACACGTTACTGAAAAAAGATGAGGTCGCTAATGGTAATTCTTATCTCCGGAAAACTCCACTGCAAAATCTGCGCACCCCTTTCACATCTGTGGCTACCGTACATATTGACAAGAGCGTAGGGTAAATGTTACAATATCTTTGGATGTTCTCTCTCAGGTGCGCGACAGGGAACAGAAGAAACAGAAGAAGTACTTCATATGCACATGACTAAGAAAGTGACCTAAAGTTCTGAAGGTCCCCAGAGCCGTCGCACAGTGAAATATGGTCATGAGTCTCGTGGGACTCGGAACAAAGAATGACTTTGCTGGCGAATACCAGAGACAATTTAACCGACCAACAGTTGTGGAAGAATTATTAAGATTCCTGTTTCGAATTCAGAACGTCCCGGGTTTAGAACTCTGTGCGGGGATCCACAATCCTGACTCTCACTCGTCATACTGCTGTGTGTAGTTAAAGGGCCTCGTCAGATAAACCAATACTGGACCCGGAGACAAATCGATCATTACACAAGTGTGAGTCATAACATTTTAGAGGCTTTGCTTGTTTATCGACATTGACAATTAGTACTTTCTGCTGTACAAGTGTAGCCATCAGACATGAATATGCACTTAGATGTGTCGCCCACCTTTGTGTCATGGCACGGAACATATTCAGTTAGAATTAATATTTTTTTCTTTGTGATGTGGAAATAACTTTATCAAATAAACTACTACAAATATAATTCCTTAAATTACAGTGGTATCTGTTTGTACCACCTACTATAGTATTATGACTGCATTTTGTTCATAAAATGTTTATGCTTTGTGTAGAGCTCACAATAATGAGGAGCTTCACAACTTGTACTCTTCTCCAAGTATAATTAGTATGATCAAGTCAAGGAGTGATGAGGTGGGCAGGGCATGTAGCACGAATGGGGGAGACGAGGAATGCGTGTAGGATATTGGTGGGAGAGCCGGAAAGAAAAAGACCACAGGGACGACCAAGGCGTAGATGGGTGGATAATATTAGAATGGATCTTAGAGAGATAGGATGGGATGGTATGGATTGGATAGATCTGGCTCAGGATAGGGACCGGTGGAGGGCACTTGTGAACACGGTAATGAACCTTAGGGTTCCATAAAATGCTGGGAAATTCTTGAGTAGCTGCAGAATTGGCGGCTCGTCAAGAAGGGCTCAGCTCAATGAGTAAGTAAGTAAGTAAGTTCTCACAATAAACAGCGACTGTTTCCCTAAACAGCATTAACCGGCTGGGCTTTGTAGCGGAGACGTAATGTTTCCTGTGAGGTACGGACTGAACATACCAAAACTCTGCATTCTGCCCACAGAGTGTCTCTGTGTGTTCCGTGTGGTTCTCACAATAAACAGCGACTGTTTCCCTAAACAGCATTAACCGGTTGGGCTTTGTAGCGGAGACGTAATGTTTCCTATGAGGTACGAACTGAATCTTTATATATTATTTAGATGAATTTCGCTGTTCAAAGAGGATATTTGTCGATCATTTCGTTAATGAACAGTATCTGTTTAGTTAGTTTTCTTAATTTTAGTTTTTTGCGGTGAGATAATACAGTCCATTTTGTACTGCGGTCACTGTATGGCCTTTTGTACCAGCCCCAGACGATAGATGATGGTGATTGTGGAGCAGTCGGTGAATGAGAATTGGCAGGGGAAACCGAAGTACTCGGAGGAAACCAGCCCCAGTACCTCTTTGTCCACCACAAATCCGACATGACGTTGCCTGGGCTCGAAACCGGGCCGCCGCGGTTGGAAGCCGGCGACTAATCGCCTGAGCTATGGTACGGCCTAACAGTGTTTGTTTATGACTAGCCTAAGCAGGACATGTCCCCCTATCTGTCTATCTGTCGTTATGCCATATCCGTGGAAACGAAGACTAAATGACAGTGTTTCGTTTTTTAACATTTGTTTGTTATTAATGACGCTGTCGGTGTCGAGATTATATAGCGTCAATTCTGAGACGATTAATGAATATAGAGCAGTTGGTGAAATAAGGATTGGTAGGGGAACCGAAGTGCTCGGAGAAAACCTGGACAATATTTCGGTCGGAATTATAATGTGGCCTTTGCCGTAGAAACGTACCATTGAAATTATTGTTATTATTATTATTATTATTATTATTATTATCATTCTCATCATCATTATCCGAGTTCTAGTCCCGATGGGGGTAAGATTTTTCTCTTCTCCAAGTCCACGCCGGTTGTGGGACCCACCCAGCCCAGTATCTAATGGGAACAGGGGATCCTTTCTCCGCGGTGGTTAAGCGGCCAGGGCGTGAATCTGACCACTGACCTCCAACTAGTACCGAGGACAAGAATACGTGGATCTATACATCCACTCCCGTATACGCCTTTATGGCATAGTGCTTAATTAATTAAGCACAGGGACTTTTTTTTTCCCCCTTGTCACTACAGCCCCAGTGGGCCTAGGCCTACCTCCATGAACTTCTCCGTTCAGTTCGGTTTTTCTAGATCTTACACATTCGGTAGGACTCCTCGGGCGGGTGATCAGGTCCTCGCAAGGCCTCTACCTGTACACAAACACAGAAAAACGCACACACACAAACTAAACATCCATGCCCTGAGTGGGATTCGAACCCACGATCCCGGTCTCCAAGCGAGCGAAGACAGTACATGCACAGGGACTTTACCTATTATTGTTATTATTATTATTATTATATGAAGGTATCTTTGCAGAACCTTTCGAGTTCAGGGCTCAGGAGGGCTGCAGTGTGTTAAGGGTGAGTCGGCAGAAGGGATATCTGTGGGAATCGTGGCTAGAGAGCAGAACTGTGAAATTCTCCCGTTGAATTTTGAACTAGAAGTTCACTGGTATTTTTAAATTGCTGTAACGTAATTTCAGATATAATTACTCGGTCAGAATCAAGCGAAGTCTCTATAGCACCAGAAGACGGGAGAATGACGCAATGTGTAAAGGAGTGGAAGCCGCTAGCAGTTCGTACGTGTATATATTATTAGGCTCAACAGCGTTTGAAAACCGACGCGTTTTGACCATGAGCGTCCGGTAGAGGAGACAGAGTGGGGGATCTGACTCATGGATCTTAGTTGCCGGGAGAGTTGCAGCGTACGGACCCGTGTAACTAAAGCAATTCAACTTCCAGACGCCTTTAGTCCAGTGGAGTATGTCTTCCATTAAACAACTGAAACCAATTTTCTTTCTCTGTGACCAGACTTAAGGTCAGAGGCTCTGATAATGTGCTGCCTCGTCAGGGATATCTCACACCTCATCGACAGATGATAGATAAATATAGAACAATGGTGGAACTATTATTAGTAAGGGAAAATGGAGAAACTCAAAGAAGAACCTGCCACGGTGCCACTTCGTCCACCACGGGTCTCACAGGAAGTCACCATGCATTGAAACTGGATCGTTGCTGTGGGAAGCCAGTGTCTACCTGTCTGGGCTATGAATGGCATGGATAATTAATGATTATTATACGTTATTTGCGCATAATTAACGCACACGGAGCTGGTATTGTCTGTTGTCATGTTACAGTTCAATCTCTGGAAGGTTTTTGATGAAATTTGGTACGAACGTAATGCCGTTGGATGTTATCTCAGACTCATATATCTTTGTAAGATTTGAGGCTTTCTTCATATATCTTTGTTTCCTGTATTCAGTAGTACCAACATGGCGGGACACACGAACTAGCGTCACATAATGTAGAGTGCTGAAGTTGTGCACGGTAACACAACTTTGAGAAATTTGCAGTTTCATTAAATCTTTCTCTGTGTAAAAGGTAAGACAACAAAATGGTGGCTGGAAGATTTCAGAATGCAGACGTACGAAGAACGCATGTGGAAACTGCGCATGCCTGTACGGATTGCATCTTGCCAATCTTGTTACTGTTTACCGAGGTTTTGCCACGTAGAGCTATTGTCAGGCCCCCAGGTGCTTTCTGTGCACGGTTATTTCGGCATCTGTGTCAGTCCGGTCAGAACTCACGGACACTGACCAGTCTTCTTCCATTTCATCGAGTTCTTCACTGCGATCTGTTCATTTATTTGCCAGATGTTCGTCCCTTACTTCGTTTAAGCAGCCGACACTAAGCCACCTGTCCCATACTTAGTTCGCCACAGGGTCGCAGCGTCGTTTAATTGCCCACGCACACAACACTGTTCATTCTCGTATGCTAACCATTTCCTAGCAACGGCCGTTCTTATTAAGAATCTGCTCCCTAGCAACGGACGTCGTTCCATTTGTTTCGCGGCCGTTGCCTAGGAACGAATGTTGTTTCAGAGCCGTTCGCTAGCAACGGCTGTTTCTCTGGCTCCACAGTTCGTGCTTTGAGCAAATATGCCACAGTATTATGAAGCACCTCATGTAGTTTCGCGACAGGTTAAACTACAATAATAATAATGATAATAATAATTAAATTCAATTCGTGTTTATTTGCGTGCAAACTTAACAGCACAGAGGCCAATAACAAAGTTGGCACGAGTACATAGAAATAACGAAAACGGTTGCTATATAAACCACCCAGTTTAACATTAGAAACTCTACAATGTATGCAACAAACAGCGTTATCCTATTCCTCCCTGCTCTTTGTACCGGGGACTTGCTGAAGCGTCTACCGGAAGTTTAGCGAGATTTACTTCAGTAGATCGTTGTGTTTGCCGGACTCCTGGCAAGAAGTCAGTACGAGTCCGGAAGATCCTGCGACTTGCCATCTCGACACAGAGTTTCTTGGTTTTCCTCAGTCTTCAAGCAAACGCTGAGATTGGTGCCGAAGTTGCGAGTTGCTGCCGCTTGCTCCTCATGCAGCCCTCCGGATATGAGTTCAGCAAATTTAAACTTCTTGATCTGGCGGCCCCTGTATTCATCAGCATAGGCAAAACGGTCCTTTTAAAGTCATAGCCTTCCTTACAACATTCTTCCAAATTGCGTCCGGTTTTCACTCCTTTGGTTTTCACAACTGTAATTCTTTTACACACTGCCGGTCACGGTAGCCGAGCGGTCTAAGGCGTGCACTGTCTTCGCTCGCTCTGAAGCCGGGACCGTGGGTTCGAATCCCACTCAGGGCATGGATGTTTAGTTTGTGTATGTGCGTTTTTCTGTGTTTGTGTACAGGTAGAGGCCTTGCGAGGACCTGATCACCCGCCCAAGGAGTCCTACCGAATGTGTAAGCTCTAGGAAAACCGAAGTGAACGGAGAAGTTCATGGAGGTAGGCCTAGGCCCACTGGGGCTGTAGTGCCAAGGAAAAAAAAATTCTTTTACACAGCAAGGTCATCAGCCTTGCGTCTAACCCCTAATCTGCAGGACCAGGTCCTGAATTTATGTTCCCCAGTGACAGGGCTACCCAGTTATACCCCCAGGCACCGGGTTCCCTTTTCATCGCCTCCTACGTTTCGCAGGGCTAAAGTGGGGGTATTCTAACCCGCCTTCACAAGGGGGAGGACCCCTATATTAATTGATTGATTGATTCGTTCATTAATGGCTCTACAGCTTTTCGCTGGGCCCTGGCCTCGTCTTCGGTTTCGTAATCTTTTTCTTACACAGACGGTAGGACTCCTTGGACTAGTGGGACCCCTACATTACCTTTCCAAAATAACCGAATTAACACCAGGCTAGAATCTAAATACTTATAAAGGCAATGCAAGTGACTGCGCCCACAGCAACCAGCAAACCTTGAGCTGACGGACTTACGGAAGAAATGTTCGCTTGTGCAACGACGTTTCTGGTATGGCTGTCCTGCGGATTTTTGTTTACAGGTTACACAATTTAATACCAACATCGACTAAAGGTGAAAGGTAGAGTTGTCCTTGTGCTTAACTAATTAAGCACTGCGCCATGTAGACGCATGGGGAAGTGGATGTATAGATCCACATTTTCTTGGCCTCGGTACTAGCTGGAGGTGAGTGATCAGCTTCACGCTCCGGCCGCTTTATTCCCTGGAAAAGCGGTCCCAGTACCCATTGGATAGTAGGTTGGGTAGGCCCAAGAGCCGGTCTGGACGATATGGAGAAGTGAAAATTCTTGCCCCCCCCGGGACTTGAACTCCAGCCCGTAGCCAGTCGCTATACCGACTACGCTATCCCGGCTCCCCCTCGACGAAATAAGCAAGAAATCAGTGTATGTGAGCAGCGTTCCTACCGATTATGACGCAACCTCATACGGAGTCTAAGGACCCAGACTTTAAGTCCACTGCTGTGACGTATTCGTAAGTCTATTTCTGGCTTTGAAAGCTACCTGCCAGCCAGAGCATTGACATTAAGGCATTTCTGAGGTACCTTGGATCGAGTCTCTCCATCCAATATTGTTATGTCGCTTAAATTAAAACTGGCAGTCATCCTCTCTGCCTAACAAGCCTATAGACGTCAGACATTGAACAGGGGCTGATCACTTACCGCAGTGACAAGCAGGCCTACACACTTACCGTGGCTGCTATATCTACCTTATTCTTTAACACTGAAATATTCTCCGCTTTGCCCATGAACGTGTTTATATGTTTCATATAATTCTCGGAGTAAAATGTGGTTATTTCATTAAACAGAATTAACCGGTTGGTCTCTGTAATGGACACTCGGTGTGTTCTGTGAGAAGTAGGAGCTAAATTTTTAATTTTAAGTAAACTTCAAGATTTAAAGTTTTAAATATATGTTGTCCGAGTCTCAGAAGCCCTAAATCGATATTAATATGAGTATAGACGTCTCCCATATCGATGTATTGACGTACAATAATCAAATATCACATCTTTCCAAATTAGTTTTCATATTTCATTTGGAATTGCATAATCATCAGGTTCATAAAGCGACGTTGGCCCTTAATGCACAGCGGCTACTATACAAGAAGTTCAAATGTAGTAGAAATATAGCTCCAAATAGTTCACATGTGACACCAACAGATGTCACATACTCTGGGGTAACAGCCATTTTTGTATAGTCCAAATTTCCGGCATTTTGCTTCTGCTTTGACGTTACAACCCAAGTAGAATTTTGGTCTTCTCAGCCACACCTTTCCACTTGGTCCTGTCCCGGACAGTTATCTTCCGATTTGATACCTTCATCTTAACGTCAGCTTTATCGTAATTCTACGTACCACCGTGCTTTCTGTCTGCCCACTGCTCTTTCTTGTAACTAATGGTTTCCATGAGCACAGGCTTTTAACTGATCGGTTGGCATTTCCTCTACTTGGCCAAGTTATGAGAGCCTTTGTGCTCGTTTAAAATTTATTATATTTTTGTAGTTGATTAAGTGATTTAATTCTTGATTTGTTTTAGTTTGCCAGCTACCATTTTCTTTACTTGGGTCACAAATTTTCTTAGATTTTTCCTCCCCAAAACCAGTAATTTATTTATTTCACTTTCTTTCAGTACCCAGGTTTCACGCGGTAGCGTAGCTGGTTGAGGCACTATGCTGCAAGCCGGAAGGTCGCGGGTTCAAGTCCCGATGAGGTCATTGGATTTTTTTTTCAATTGACTTAATCCTTCCAGCCGCACTATGACCCTGGGGTTGACTCAGCCTCTAACAGAAATGAGTACCAGGATTATTCTTGGGGGTAAAGGGCGGCCGGCGCGTAAGGTTGACAACCTCACCGCCATCTGTGAGCCGATTGTCTGGAAAATGTGGGAGCCTCGACGTCTCAAAACCCTATGGGCCTCCACGGAGTGTTACAGGGATGGCTCTACTTTATTTCTTTTACCCAGGTTTCACGGGCACAAGTAACTACCGGGGTGACCATGACCAGTGTAGTTTCGCACGTGTAGGATTAAACAGCGCAACTTAACACTATAGCTGATTCCTGCAGAATACAATTTTTGTTTTTTTGGGTGGAATGACTGGGGAGGTAGATTGTGACTCATTACTTGCTTAGCTATAAAAATTGATATGCCAATAAACGTACAGCATTAGAAGCTGCTGGCGGGGGGGGGGGGGTCACTGGCACTTTGCAGCTGAAAACATGTTCACAATTCATCAGCACACAAGCTATTATTAACCCCTTGAAGCCAGAAATTCATGTGCAGCTTCTGTTTCGCAGAGGTCGCATGAGGCCCTCGTGTCTAAGCGAATGCCGAGCAACTAGATGCATTCTGTTGCTGAATTATTTTTCGGCCCTGAACATGGAGGCAGTACGTTCCTCCGAAGAGATGGCTCCACGTGACACAGACCCAGGCCTACACGTCTGAATAACATGTGCAAGAAAAATTGCAATAATAAGAAGAATAACAGCCAACACTGGTTTAATTTCAAGTGGTTCAAATTTCCCATGTATTTTAATTTAATTAAAATCAAATAAGTATATTTTTAAGACATACAAAAAGAACTCCGTGACTTCAGTCCGCAAGCGAACTATACCGACCGAGCTACCGCCGCTTGTCGGCGAAGTTAGTGCCAACTTTTGCGGATAGAGGGTGTCGTGTGGTCAGCGCAACGGATCCCCACTGCCATTAATATCGGTTTTCTAGACCGGAGCCGCCATTTCCTTGAAATAGCTCCTCAATTATCCTCACGAGGCTGAGTGGACTCCGTTCCAGACCCAGTACTTCTCACAAAATCTGATAGCGCCGGGAATCAAACCCGGAGCTCTGGATCTGTAGCCTGGAACTCTGACCACTAGACCACGGAGGCGGTCTCATGGTTACAATCCTGCTTTAATAAATTGGAATCTGCAATGCTTGTAAGTAACTTCCATGAAAATTACAGCGCCTTTCCGTTGCAAATGTAGTTAGTACGTGGTATTTCGGTCAGTAATCGCTGTTTCGTCTAAGAATCGGATGAAATCAGTGCTCGTATAATATGCTCCGTGAGGAATGTGCAGAATTCCTTTAACCTGAAGCAAGAGGTACGTGTAGCGACCACTGTGCTTTAAAGACCTAAGGAATAATTAACACAATATCTTGAAGAGGTAAAAAGATGTAAAGCTATCCCTGTAACAGGCCGTGGAGGCCCATAGGGCTGTGAGACGTCGAGGCTCCCACATTTTCTAGACAATTGGCTCACAGAGGGGCTTAGGTTGTCAGATTCCTGCTACTCATTTCTCTTAGAGGCTGAGTCGACCCCAGGGCTATAGTGTGGCTGGAATGATTGGGTCAAGTGAAATATCCAATGACCTCATCGGAGATCGAACCCGTGACCTTCCAGCGTGTAGTATAGTCATAGATCGTTAGGTCGTCATTTGAATGTTACTGGATTCTATTTTGAACAAAAATTGCCGTACCGAAGATATTGTTGAACACAGGGGAATTTTTTCCCGTAAGGTTGCCTACTGAAGACATGACGCAGGCTCCATAACACTGTCACGGAATCACAAAGTTTAACACTGCTCATGAAGAAAGCAGTCTTCTGGGATCTGGCACTGTTTGCACCTCCTCTCACTGTCTCTTCGCTTGCGGATTTTCTTATTTTTTCCTTTTACCCTGAAGATGGAGGCGATACGTTCCTCCGAAACGTCGGTTAACATCACATATACACGGTGCCACATCCCAAAAGAGTGCTTTCTTCATAGCCACCGCCGCGAAAACCTCAAATCTTACATTTAAAACTGTTGATTCCTGTCACTGGATACGATCCTGGGGCCGTTCGGTTTCTGTGGATTCGCATGTGTTTACTTGTGTGTTGATATTTCAGAGTCCGGTGTCAAATGCGAGTTGTAGGCGCTTAAAATGAATATTTTAGTATGGAGTGTTCCTGAGTTAGAGATGGCAGCGCAGCAGGCAGAACCAACCTTTTGCTTCGTGGTATTTCCAAATAGAAGAGACACACAAGTTTCGTTTTGACGAACCATAAAACGTTTAATTTTAACAGCTGTAATAGTTGGCCGGTTTATACAAGCAATGTACGGGGCAGGGCTATGGTTTAGTGCTTTGTGAAACATACCTCACACCTGCCGCAACTTGTTTATCTGGCTGGCTCTAACTGTTGCGCAACCTTGTGGGATTTGTGGCGGATACATTTCACGGTACGAGGTTGCGATTCTCTCGGCACTGAATGCAGAGAGTCCTCGCTTCAAGAACACGCGGGTTCAGTAACGTTATCTTTATTGTTTGCATCCTGTTGTGTATTACTGAATGTTATATTATACAGCCATCAACACAACAAATTCGTGATAAATAAACCAATATTTCTTTTCGGACTTTATCCGTCGTCCTGGTTTTTAAGATAACTAATAAAAACACGACATTTCGGGAACTGGATCTGTTTCCGTCCTCAGGTGAAGGAAAAACACCTATTCTGTTGGGTCCCTTAGAAAGAGGTAGCCTCACCTGAGGACGGAAACAGATCCAGTTTCCGAAACGTCATGTTTTTATTAGTTATCTTAAAAACCAGGACGATGGATAAAGTCCGAAAACCCAATATCTCTGTGTGTTATACACCATCGTCAGAATCCTATAGTAACTACAATATTTCTTTCTTAATATAGTAATATTAATACGTAATATTTATTTATTACGAATTTGTTGTGTAATAATACTGTTCAGTATGTTGCCTACTTATGTGTGACGTACCCTTAAAGATGTTTTAGACAGAGAGTAACAAGAAACTGGATATTCGTCTATTTTTTAGCTTATACACGTATCTGACATGCATAGCGTATCGCCCGCCTCATTTTGTTCTTGAAGGCATGTCCAGAAATGTTTCTAAAAAATTCATTTCCGTTTCTAGTGTCCTTTTTGTTCTGTTTATTGCCTAGGTAAGAAAAAAGGTAGAACTCTTCCTGTAACAGGCTGTGGAGGCCCGTTTGTGAGACGTCGAGGGTCCTACATTTTCTCTAGACAATCGGCTCACAGATGGTGGTGAGGTTGTCAGCCTCATGAGCCAAGCTATCCATGTAATAGGCCATGGAGGCCCATAGGGTTGTGAGACGTCGAGGCTCCCATATTTTCTCTAGACAATCGGCTTACAGATGGCGGTGAGGTTGTCAGCCTCACGCGCCAAGTTATCCCTGTAACAGGCCGTGGAAACCCATAGGTTTTTGAGATGTCGAGGCTCCCACATTTTCTAAACAATCTGCTCACAGATGACGGTGAGGGTGTCAGCCTCACGCGCATGCCGACCTTTTGCCCCAAGAATATTCCTGGTACTCATTTTTGTTAGAGGCTGAGTAGACCCCAGGGCCATAGTGCTGCTGGAAGGATTAGGTCAATTGAAAAAACGAATGGCCTCATCGGGAATGGAACCCGTGACCTTCCGGCTTGTAACAGAGTGCGTCAGCCAACTGCGCTAATTATACATATACATATATCGCTGTAAAATAATTGTCCATGATTTGCTGGACACTGTAAATGCCGTGTAGAGCGAATGGTGAGCCGGACTGCGGCCTTATTCGGGGAGGGAAGACGGGTTCATCTGCCGTGGTGTCGCGTTGGTTAGAGGGCGGTGAGTTCTGAGCAGGAAGGGACAGTAAGCCCAGACATGGCCACCAAAGGGACCAGAGAGCAGAAGCAGAGAAGGACACGAAACAGCTATTATGAATAATTAAAATAAATAAAAATGCAGTCCGCCTCAAAAACATTACCGGACGTTACTGAATTTAGGAGTTTATGGTGGCTTGTTATGAGTCGCTATAGGGATGGGCTACAGGCTGAACGACCGAGGAATGGAGGTTCGATTCCCGGCCAATGGACATCGAAGGTGAAGCGGCAGGAGTGTGAAGGTGACCACTCATCTCCATCTAGTGCCGAGATTAAGAACGAATGGAGCTATACCTCCATCCTCCCATACTTTCTCTAGGTGTAGTGCCTGATTGAGCACAGGGACAACTTCATCTTCCGGGAAATAACGCCATGTAGTCGGTTGCAAATCAACCGACATTTCGGAGGAACATATCGCCTCCATCTTCAGCGTGGAATAAGGTGGCAAGCCGAACTCGGCTAATTCGACCCTGAAGGTTGAAGTGATATGTTTCTCCGAAACGTCAGTTGACTTTGAACGGAATACACGGAGCTATATCCCAGAAGAGAGGACTCTTCATGATCACCACTGTGAGAGCCTCAGCTCTTGCAACTTCACGTTTACCTGAGGCACGTTGCGATGTTGGAAGCTTCATCCTCTTCATAGACATCATAAAACAAACAAACTCCTATGGTTTTAGTCCGGAATCGAACTGTACCGATCGAGCGACCGGCGCTTGTCAGCGAAGTTAGTGCCAACTTCAGCGCATAGAGGGTGTCGCGCGGTCAGCGCAACGAATCCCACGGCCGTTAATCTCGGTTTTCTAGACCGGAACCGCTATTTCCTTGAAATAGCTCCTCAATTATCCTCACGAGGCTGAGTGGACCCCGTTCCAGACCCAATACTTCTCAGAAAATCTGGTAGCGCCGGGAATCGAAACCGGGCCCCGTTGATCTGCAGCCAGGAACTCTGACCACTAGACCACAGAGGCGGTTTTCATAGACATAACGAACACTAAATAAATGAACTGCTTTTGACGGAATTCAAAATTCGCGCATATTGTCACACGTGCAGATTATAGTTGAGAGCGGCGACTGCCGGCGGAGATAAACTGCAATTATTTTAACCACGATCACACTAAATCGGTATACAGAGATCGAACATTTCTTGCACTAAATTTGGGTTACTTAATCAGATGGTAATTCCGTAAACACGGGAAAGCATACATTTTTATATGATCCTTCGGCGAGAACCGCAAGAAATATTCACTAAAGACGGGATTTCCCAGAATGCGGGAACACTTATTTGGAATATCGCTGTATATCTCGATAGACTGACTGAGTGATTGCTAGTAGGGAAATGATCGCTGTTTAATGTGAGAATCATACGAAGTCCATAATTGTGTGGGCCCAATGTAGAGATCTGAACATACAGTAACAGGTACAAATATTGTGTTTCTGGACATTATCCATCGTCCTCTCTTTATCTAAGTATACCGTCCTGTTCATTTTTCAAAACACGACGTTTCGGAGACTGGATTCTGTCTCCGTCTTCAGATGAAAATAGTCACATGGGCCCAATCGATGGTCCGGAGATATGGCCTAGCTCTATCGAATGTCCCCAACTGAGTAGGTCCCACCTAAAGACGGAGACAGAATCGAATCTCCGGGGATAAGGATTGGACCCAACTGAATAGATTTTACCTAAAGACAGAATCCAGCCTCCGAAACGTAGTGTTTTGAGAAATAAACAGATAATGTCCAGAAACGTAATGTTTGTACTACTGTACTGTCGTCACAAACATTTAGATATGATCTAGTAACAGGGTTAAACAGATTCACAAACAAAGCGATCTTCTATTGTTCTGCTTACAGACGTTACTGCCTGTTACGTTGCACGAAACTGCATGTCAGTTAAACCTTCCGTCCTGTGCTAAGCGAAGGAAAGTTTGGCAGGGAATTACTCTTACATAACTACAGTAGTATGTCTAGGAACTGTGTTATGTCAAGAAACTATTAACACTTCAGTAGTCAGGGTTGCCAACGCATGCCCGCGGGAAGCTTGGTTGCCCCGGAAAGGGTTTCTGAGTGCTTGTAAGACTTTTAAAATATTCACAATCCAAGAGTCTGCATAACTCAGCCGGTATAGAGGCGGGCTGGGGGCTGGACGGCCAAGGTGTGGGGGTTTGATTCCCGGTAGGGGCAAGTTTCTGCGGTTGTACAGTCTTGAGTCTAGTCACCACACGAACTGAGATATCTCGCCCTGATTTTGCGGCCCGAGAAACGAAATTCACTAAACGTTTGGGCAACAGAGGATTACGTAGGCCTAAATAGGTCCAGGAGGAGCAGGAAGGAACTAAAACTGTTTGTTCATATATCCTTTCTCTGCTTCATCACTCTCCTGTCTCCCCTTCGCTGCTCTAGTGTTCTGTCTTTCCTCCTAATCACTACGCTTACGGAATGGATCCTTTAAAGGGCAATTTCCTTTGCTTTGTTTCTCCTGATATACCTCCAGCTCTTGTAGATTCAACTACAGCCATTCATTCCTATCAATCTCTCTGCCCTTAAGGGTCAATATCCTTTACACTGCTCTCCTTACTCCTATTGGTTCGCTCAGAGCCCCGACAGCTGTCCTCCCTCTCTCCGTGTCCATATTAAGCTCAACTTATTATTCTTCAACCCTAAAAATGGAGACGGGAACGTTTTCGAAATTTCAGTAACGATCTAGCAGACAACACGGCGTCACAGACAGCGATGTAAAAAATAAATAATTTTTTTATGAAAATCGGAAAGGCATTTCTCTCACTATTGCAATATTTTGTGAATAATGCCATGGTTGGTGAGAACACCTGAAGGAAAGAGACCACTAGGTAGAACTGTGGATAGATGGGAGGATCTTAGATAAATCGGATTGGGGTATGGGCTGGATCCATCTTGCTCGAAATAGCGACCAGTGGCGGGTTCTTATGAGCACAGTAATTAACGTAGGAGTTTAGGTTCTCACAGCGGTCGTCATGAAGGGATAATTCTTCACTGTAACTAGCCCTCGGGCTCCATAAAATACTGAGAATTGCTTGAGTGGCTGAGCAACTGGTGGCTTCTGCAGAAGAGCTCGCCTCTTTCGAGTTCATTATAGGCGTATGATTTGTGTGCAAAAAGAAATGGATGTTATTTCCACAGTTTGAAGCTTTAAATATAGTAATCTGGAGCCCCGTGTTTGGTATGCCTTGAGGTGAAGCTCAAGTCTGGGATGAGTGGGTTCGGTCGCCTCCAGAGAAGAGATGAATATACTCCATGATTGCCTTCTCAACCCCCCCTCCCCACAACTAATTTGCAATTAATCATTCTCTCTGCATCAGTCAAGAGTCTACATACGCTGCAGTGTAAACTTGTAGACTGTTAGTCTATAGAAACAAATAAAAAGCAAGTGTTAGTTTCCTTGACAATGTAGATTTCAGCCACTTCATTTCAGCTGAAGAAGGTGCTGGAAAATGCGGGCCTGAGGGCAAAAGTGGGCTATTCACCCGAACAGACACTTTCTTTGTTATTATCTACTTACTACTATTTGTATTCACTGTGGTAGGATGTCCTTATTGTTGTGTTTTGTGTATTGTGTTTTGTTTGAACGTGTTGTCACTTAGTGTAATGTGTTACTTGTCTGTTGTGTCCTATTGTGTACTACTGCCACCGGGCTAAAACCCAATTGCAGTATAATAAATAATATATATATATATGTATATAAAATTGCAGTGCCTACACACAGAAAACACACTGTCTCCATATCGAGGATCGATCGGTTGATGTTTACGTAAATATAATCGACGTTTGTTCTGTGAAAAGTGCGAAACGCGTCGAGGAAAGTGGTACCATTGTGCTTTAAGGGGTAAACTGACTGTTACCAAGCGGTTAGTGTAGTGGTAACGCTGAAGACGTGCATTCGGAAGGTGTTCGGTTCGAAGCTTGGACTCACTTCTTTGCGGGGCGTAGCTTGGTGGGGTGGGGTGGGAGGTATTCTGGAAAAGTTATATAGTGACATTGAATTGATTCTGATTCTCCATATGTCAGAGATCGGCTGTTTAATTTCGTGCATTTGTAAATTTCTTATAGTTTTATTAATTGATAGAAACCTGAAGAAACATTAAGAGTAAGTAAAAGTGTCCCTATAATAGGCTGTGGAGGTTCATAGGGTTGTGAGATGTTGAGGCTCCCACATTTTCTAGACAATCGGCTCACAGATGGCGGTAAGGTTGTCAGCCTTACGTGCCGGCCGCCCTTTACCCCCAAGAATATTCCTGGTACTCATTTTTGTTAGACGCTGAGTCGACCCCAGGGCCACAGTGCTGCTGGAAGGATTAGGTAAATTAAAAAAGAATCAACCTCATCGGGATTCGATCCCGCGACTTTCCGGCTTGTAGCATAGTGCCTCAACCAAATGCGCTACCGACTTTAAATATTAAAATTGAAAGAAAGCTGTTGCATTCTGTTGATGTGGCTATGACAAAATTTATAGGAATATGTCACGCGAAACAAAGTGGATTAATGTTTATTGCACCGCACATTTCGGTTTTACAGAAGAAAACAAACAATAGGTGGACAGTAACAAATGGATAATGACAAAAATGAACAATAACAATGAAGAATGCCGTCTTCTGGGATGTGGCGCCGTGTATATATTGTGTAAACCGACGTTTCGGAGGCCACCTGCTCACGCTGGTTCCTTGCTCGCTGATATTTATATCATGAAGACGGAGGCGATACGTTCCTCCGAAACATCGGTTTACACAATATTTACACGGCGCCACATCCCAGGAGACGGCTTTCTTCATAGTCACCGCCGTGAAAACCTCAAATCTTACAATAACAAATTAGATTACAATTGTCTACAATGGGATAATTGTGGTGGGTTCTACACCAGATACTACTGAGTCACTGCAGACGGTCGCAATCTCTACATTTTCATTGTGTTATTAATCGTCCACCTAGTAACGGTTTTTATAAAACCGAAATATGTAGCAGAGTAAATATTATGACACGTAGAGCCATTGCTAGGGAACGCGTAGACAAACACGTGTCCATGGAGACCAAACCTGTACGAAACACATTTTCGACGATACGACCGATCAACAAACATTTCCTAGGATATAAGCGGCCGTTCAGATAAGAACAAGCTTACAAACGTTCAAATGACTAAGCTGCCGTTGTAACATAAGATACGTAAGTTAGGCACTATCTGCTCTGCAAAGCCTGTACTGACAGTGGACTTGTGTGTAGTGCAAAAGGAAGAATTTTCAGTAACATGTTATATGTGCGAAATATACACTTGACGAAAGGCCAAGCATATCTATAAGAGACAAACCCATCTTCTCGTCAGAGAGGATGTTACGTAAGGACTATTACCGCAAGAGTTCAGTTGGGAAAAAGAATCTTTGGTCGTGAGCCTCAAAATGCCTGGAGCCAAGACGGATTGGCGGTAAACCGTCAGTCGTAAAGTAACTCTGACTCTGACTCTGAACCGAGTCAGTCACAGTAGAAGACAGAAGTCAGGCGAGAACAATAAATGCCAGACTAGAAGAGAGGACAGTCGTAGTCAAATCAGAATCGAGTGAGTGTCAGGCAGACATTAACTGAGTTATTGCAATTGATTGTGTGTTTAAGAGAGACTGTAAAAGAAGGTGTTAATAAATCCAATCATCCAACCCAAACCCCGTTATTATTAGTCACGCAGCCATAAATACAAGACAATATTAATGAAGCAGATTATTAATCTATACTGTTTCGTGTGACTGTCATATATTTTGAAACTTTCGTGAAAGCAGCATCTCTTGAAGAATGTTTTGAAGCTATGTTATTTCAGTGTAAACCCTTTTTCTGAATGTAATAGAACTGTAGTTCATAAAAAATCTTCAAATCGAGGGCCACAGAGAATTTCCTTTTGTTTGTATGGAAGTTTAATACTTCGAACGTATTTCTACTTATAAAGATTTATATGACACTAGTGCTGCACCCACTTCAGAAGTTCGCCATGGCATTGTTAGCTTGACGCTTTCGAGAAACAGAACAACGTGGGGACATCTGGTGACATGACTTTCATACCGAGCTCCAGTTCGCTTTCTCAGTTTATGTTTTCAAGCGCTACGGTGTCACGGGCGCGCGGAGAAGCTCTGTAGCCTCTGAGCCAGATTACGAGGCCAAGGAAACACTGACAAACAATAAACCTCACATTTTAAAACTAATTCCATGGGGCTGAGCCCTTCCTGAGAAGCCACTAGGCGCTCAGCTACCCTAGAATTTCCCAGTGTGATATGGAACCCGAATGGTCATTACCGTGTTCACAAGAGCCCGCTACTAGTCCCTGTTCTGAGCCAGCTGAATCCATTCCATATCCTCATAACATATCTTTTTATATTCCATGGATATGTTCATTCGAGTGTACAGTGCACAACTTAAACTTAGGCAGTTATGTAGGCCAACAATCCCTGGGACCCGGCGACTAGATTACATTCTGGACGACCTAGGAAACGAGGTTCGATTCCCAGCATTATAAGGACATTTCTCTCTTCTGCACAGCATCCATATCGACCCTGGGACCCAAACAGTTTCCTGTACAGTGGGTACCGGGGGTAAAACGGCAGGAGCATGAAGCTGAGGGTGAGCATGTGTGGAGCTGTACCTCCATTCCCACACACGTCTTCCTGGCACGATGCTTAATTAAACCTTTACCCCTGAGACCGTAACGAGTATCAAAAAGAGAACATTGGCATGATAGGGTGTGTAATTAGAATGCGTGAAACTAGGGTGTCTAAGAATATTTTTGAAACAGAGAGAGAAAGGAAAAATGTAGAGAATTATTTTTGAGAGATGAACGCCAATAAATTGAAGGAAAATGGGTTTCTGCCTTTAAGAAGGCCAAAGTTCTCAGAGCAGCTGACGGACAAGTGAGCATGGACGGGTAAAATACAGGAAGTTATTAAGAAGAAGTCAGTGAAACATGAGATTGCCGCTGTTCTGATGGTTAAACAGAAACAGTTCTATCTCTCTGCCTTCCGTAAGGGTTCGAGCTAGCCATTCACTCAGAGTTTGCTTTCTACAAATAGACAGAGTCCTTGTACTTACCACTGAGATAAACTCCATATTCAGGTGAGTGCGACCGAAGCTATCACATGGACTTACACGTTAATAGTCACAACTTGTTTTCTGTTGTAATACAAACACAATTAAATATATATTTAAGTATTAAATGTTGGACACTTATCGTGAATTTTGAGATGTGTTTCATATCACAAACACTAATGAGAACATTTTCTTGTGAATGATCGCGTTTAAAATATAAGGAACAAAATTCAATTCTTGCCAGATATTTCTCTCCACCAATTTCTTGCTTCAAGGGCCAGGGAAATGTACCATGAATTGCAGTGGGTTTTGTTTCTTGTTGTCTTGTTTAATTACGCTCTTGTCAGAATTAAATGGTTTAATATTTTAAATCGCTAGTTCCACGAAAACTCTTCGGCTACTTTTTTCCTTTTTGCTTGTATTTGTTTCTGTAATTTTCTTTATGATAAATTGTATAATCAGATGCCACTTTTTATCTACACTTTCCGTAACAGAAGTTTCATAATCTAATTTTATCACGTTTTATTTAGACGGTTTCCAGTTTAGAAGCTGCTAACATCTGATCTGTATCAATTTTTATCCACTCCGTTTCTGGTTTGTATCTACGGCAAAGATAATGTGTCTTTGTGATTCGTTCCAGTTTAAAAGGCACAATCATACAATTTTTATCACTTTTATCGACACTGGTTTCCGATTTTTATCACCTTATCTACCACAACGCTATTTTGTCTTCCTGATACGTTGCTTCAATTGAAACTGGTTAGCATTTCCTGTCATTCGGTTGTTATTGTAAGCTCCACGAACTGTAACAATCACAGGTCACCTTCCATTGAGGAACAACAATAGTCACACCGTCACAGATAGTTGACACACACGCCGCAAGCCTGCGCTGCAGTGACTGACGGAGGAGAGAGGCAGCCCACGGGAGAGGAAGAAGAGATGTGCGATGTGGAACATAACAAGACGGGATCATAAGAAAGAAGGCGGAGATCTTTTTCCGACAACAGATGTGTGCGGGGGCTGGAAAGACCACAGCCTTCTGGAAGGGGAACCGGTTGAGGAGGGAGATATCATTCACAATGTGTAGGCGCGAAATATACCCCGTTCCCCTACTTCTCTTATAGGAGCGGAGGGAGGGGGAGAGGCTCCACAGGAATGCCACTCATGAGGTGGAGATGCAACCGTTTCGACACGCGCAATGCTTCGTCTCAACGCTCGGCGGAGCTGCTGGTTGTGATGGCAATAAAAAGTTGAGCCATATTGGGACTAACACATCTTATTCGGAATGTCATACACCTCAGCGGGGGTGAGGTACGCACACATTGTTACCAACCTATCAAGTGTACACCCGTCGTTTGTCTTAAGTAATACGAACCGAAGGTTATGTTTTCAGCTATGCCCTTTTTTACCCTATTTTAAAAACGAACTTATATCGCTAGTCTTGACGATGGGACTTAATCCCCCTAATAAAAGAAGGCAAAATTGTCCCTGTGCCTAGGTAATTAAGCACCAAGGCATGAAGACATTGGGGAGTGGAGGTATAGCTCCACCATTCTTAACCTCGGCACTAGCTAGAGGTGAGTGGTCACCTTCACGCCCCGGCCGCTTTACTTCCGGTATCCATTGTGTAGGAGGCTGGGTGGGCTGTGGAGAAGAGAAGTCCCCGTCGAGGGGAATCAAACCCCGGCCCTCTGGGCTATGTACAGCAACCATTAATTAGCAAACAGCCCCTGGATAGCAGGACAGGCTGGTTACCGCTGAACTAACTCGCTTTATTCGTAATGCATATGCTTCCGAAAGTGAGACTGCAAGTGTCCCTGGGCGTGTCCACTTGCAGTGGCTGTAACCACGTGAGCAACTAGAAGCTTGCTTGATTTGAGATACTCACAACGGTGACTATGATGAGTACTGCCTTCTGCGATGTAACGCCGTACATTCCGATAATAATCCACCAACATTTCGTCGCAGGAACTTATTACTTCCATCTTCAGGATCGAAAATCAAAGCAAGCAGGAAACCAACAAGGAGCAGGCAGCGAATAGAGCTTGCTTACGTTGAAGAGTTCTATCTTGTGGGCTGTAACGCAATGTAGTTCGGTAAAAGTCAAACGGGGTTTCGGAGGAACATGTCGCCTCCATTGTCAGGGTCGAAGAAGCAGATCTTTGCTTGCTACTTCACACTGATTTATTTCTTGTCTTATTCTTCGACCGTGCAGATGGAGGCGACATAATCCTCCCAAATGTCCGTTGACTTTCAACGGACTACACAGCGTCATATCCCAGAAGACAGAACTCTTCACAGCCACCACAGTGCGTTCCTCCGAAACGTCTGTGGACTTCTACGGCTCTACATGCGAGAAGATTCTGAAGAATAACTCTGTTTCATGGAGTTAGGTATGTCTTCAGGTATATTTGAACCTCGCTCTCCTAGAAACACATTGCTCTGAATGGAAGTGGCCAAGAGTCTGTTGAGACTTTGGGGTCGCCCTAGTGCTGCTTCGGCATGCATGAGCGGTTGAATGAAGTTACAGGGGAAGACGCGAGATGTCCTTGTCTCCATTGATGTTTGTCTAGAAGCGGTCAGGGTCATCTCTGCAGCCAGCTACAGGATCTGCCCACGTTTTGTCCAGTCCACAAAGAACGGACAACAAGACCCAGAAAAGATGAAATATTTCGAGTTCAGGCGGATATCGACGTACTTGGCAAATGTGTACCGTTTTTGCTTCTGGCAGTATTTATGTACTTTGTCCATCGTTTGGTATTCTAAATATTAGAAAACACGTTTCGGAAAGTGGATGTTTCCGTCCTCAGGTGAGAGGGGGAACACCCACTCTCTAGGGTGTCTGAGAAAGAGCTAAGCTCAGTCCCAGTGATTGAGGTTAGCTCCTAACGGACCCAACAGAGTAGATGCATCCTCTCACCTGACCTTCGTCAGAACCGTTTAGAGTCTAATTAAGTACATGCCTCACTGGTTCTCCTGTCGCCGCTACAAACACCAATCGCTTAATGTTGTTTAGGGAAATAATCACTGATTATTGAGGCATGGGTAAAGTTGTCCTTGTGCTGGACGACCGATGAGTCGCAGTTCGAGTCCCGGTGGTGTCAAGGATTTTCACTTCTCCACTTCGTCCAGTCCGGCTCTGGGGTCCACCCAACCTCCTACCCAGTTGGTACCTCGGGCTCTTTCCCCGGGGCGTAAATCGGGAGGAGAGTGAATCTGACCACTCACCTCCAACTAGTGCCAAGAAAACATGGATCTATACATCCACTCCCCTATACGCCTTCATGGCGTAGTGTTTAATTAAATAAGCACAGGGACAACTTTACCTTTTACCGTTACCATAACAATCTGCAAATCTCTTTCTCATGCCGGGAATCGAATACTTGATATTTAAAGGAATGAGACGCGATGGTTGAGCCAGGTACTGGAAGGCATAAGGAAGAGAGGAAAGCGAAAAGGACAGACTGCGAGAAGAAGTGTGAGATTGGAGACTTCTCGTCTGTCGACGAGAAGGGAAACGATGCTAGAAGAAGAAGAAGAGGGGGAGGAGATTGTCTGTCTCATAGCTTGTATTTCAACCTAAATTATCGAAATTCTTCACTGGCCTCCGGTAAGATCAAAATGTTCCATCCGACCTTCGAGTAAGGAATTATTGTACATCCCTGTTCGACTTAATATGCATCAGTTCCACGAATTACGTACTTCCAGCAAACTGTGATGGTCCCAGAAATCATTAGTCATAAGGAATTCCACATATTATAAGCAGAAATCATAGCTTTAAATTTTTTTTGTACCTCTTATGGGCGTAGTGGCTTCGAGGAGGGCTCGAGGTTCGTTTGTGGGTTACGTTCGTATTGGTACTGAAGTCTAATTCCTTAAGAGCAGAAATTTAAATGGCAGACGCTTCTGAGAAATGCAGGCACTTTGCAGTTCCCCGTGTAAGTGCCGTTCTAATCTACGTGTTCTTATGGAGCTTAGCCCTTCTTGAGGAGCCGCCAATTCTGCAGCTGCTCAGGAATTTCCCAGCATTTTATGGAACCCAAAGGTACATTACCGTGTTCACAAGAGCCCTCCACTGGTCCCTATCTTGAGCCAGATCAATCCAGTCCATACCATCCCATCATATCTCTCAAAGATCCATTTTAATATTGTCCACTCACCTATGTCTTGGTCTTCCCAGTGGTCTCTTTTCTTCTGGCTTTCCCACCAATATTCTATATGCATTCCTCTTCTCCCCCATTCGTGCTACATGCCCTGCCCACCTCATCCTCTTTGACTTGATCATCTCCACTAGGTGTACATAAATCTGTATCATCATTTGCTGTCGAGATAGCTCAGTCAGTATAGTGACGAAGCTACTGAGCGAACGGATCGGAATAACGGTACCGCTATTGAATCATACACGAGAGGTGCCCGGTTCGAGGATCGGTTGGGACATTGCGTAGCCTGGCCAAGGTTTTTCTTGGATTCCCTGGGTTCCACCAGGCAAATGCAAGGATTGTACCTTGATTATCCCACAACCGTTTCCTTCCAGATACTTTCCAATTCGAGATTCGTCGACCATCCTACCATTCCACGCTGTAGACTGACTTACTACTGAAAACATCGTTAGATGGGCCACAAATAGAGCCGGAACTGGAGGACTCGTTACCTGCTGATCCGTATCCTCATCACCGGACACGATTCTGTGCCAGTTCAATCCACTTCGCACCGTATTTCATTAAGACTGCCTTTCGAATCAGGTCTCTGCTAAGTGCGTGTTTCTAGTTCAGTACAAATCTCTTTTATGTTAGTCCTGTGTGAAGTGCTAACATTTATATACACAGCAAACCCTCGTTCAACGCGGATTCCATTATACGCATGGAAATAAATGTTAACAATTATTTGCCGAGCACGGAAAATTCGATAGTGTGCGTTCTGATAGCATACGAAACATACCGTTACTGTTTAAATGGCTGAAGGCAGTTTATCGGCTTTCGCCTCTGTGTATATGTAACAGTGTCGGTGTCAGGATGGCTCAGTCGGCATAGCGACGGGCTGCAGGCTGGACAACATGGTGTTGGGATTCGATTCTTTTCAGAGGCAGATATTTTTCTGTTTCCCACAGCGTCCAGACCGACTTTGAAGCTGACACTGCCTCGTATAGAATGAGCATCGGGGGGCTGTTTCCACGGGGGTAAAGCGGCTGGAGCGTGAAGCTGACCATTCTCCTCCATTTAATTCCGAGATTAAGAAACGTCTTTATGGCGTGGTGCCCTCGTCACCACAAAGTTCGTCGAAAGCGCCATTTTCCGCGTTGAATGAGGGCTTATTTTATCTAGGTTTCTGTATCCTGCCGAAGTTTTAATTGCATTTGTAATTTACATTTCATCGTAATCCGATAATTAAAATGGCATGCGAATCTACTACAAGTTGACGAAACTCTTCAATTTAAATTCTTCAGACGAAGAAATTGATGTAGTAATCCCATAGCAACTTAATTGGGTTCATTTTGTGACGAACGGTCAGCGACTACTTAACAGCTTAACATACAATTCAGGACTTTATTTTTCCTGAACATTTTATCAAGTTGACAGCTTCACAACTTCCAATCCTCTTAAGAGATAAATATGAGAACTTCTTTCGCCTCACCTTGAAAATTGGAATGTTATTACTTGCCTGTTTTATATAAATGCTGCCCAGTCTGGAGGGGACAAATCTGCATATCAAAACACCTCTACACTCGAGTCCGCAGAAACCTGTTTTCTAGCAGCGGCCTTCCAGTGCTGGCATTGACCATACATGGTATAGGAACGCACGTGTTTGAGCCCAGAGGTTAGAAGGGTGTGTGCTTGTTTCAATGGTACGAGGGCGGAAACTATTCAGCTGATGGGTGGTACAAGGGGCAGGGAAGGGGGCAGGGGTATCACAGCAAATAATAATAATTCAAAGACAAGTTGAACCCATCCGCAAGTTTCTCTTAGTATATCTTTCATTGATTTTGGTGTTAAACTTCTGCTGACATTTCGCCGTGCTAATAATAGAACAGCGGTGCATGTTTATTGAAAATTTATTTTAAGTGGTACACGGTTTTATATAACAAGTATTCAGTACAAGTTTTTTTTTATCGTAAAACTATGAAGGACAAACGGACAGAGTCGAATGTTTCAGTTTAGATACGTTTAAGAAGGGATAACTGACTCCATGGAGTACACTAAACATTATTGGGAGCTGTAGACTTGTATTCGGGAGGTGCTTGGTTTGAATCAAGGCTGGGCACTGGCTTATCTACTGTCTTTCATGGTTTTACTTAGTCATTTCAAGAAAATTTTGGAATAGTACTGTGGTTAGGCGACGACCGCTTCCTTCCAGGCCCTCTGTAAATCATAATTCATCAATGATCCTACCATTAGACGCTATGTAGCTTAGATACTGACAGCTTCGTAAGATAACTGCCCCCCCCCTGATAAAGAAATTGATCCCATTTTGCGTCATCTCCTCAACGCTAGTTTCTTGCTTCACATCTTCTACCCTGAAGATGGAGGAGACATGTTCCTCCGAAACGTCGATTGACTTTCAGCGTACTACACGACGTTATATCAAATAAAATATAATTATTCATTAATGATATTTCGCTACTGTCGATCCATTGAAGAGGATTGTGAACGGAATTGCACTAGAACCCACATTCTTTTTTTCTTGTGGCGCTACAGCCCCAATTTGGGCCTAGGCCTACCTCCATGAAACTCTCCGTTTCACTTCGGTTTACTAGATCTTAGACATTCGGTAGGGCTCCTTGGGCGGGTGATCAGCTCGTCGCAAGGCCTCTACCTGTACACAAACAGAAAAACGCACATATACAAACACTAAACATCCATGCCCTGAGTAGGATTCGAATCCACGATCCCGGCTTCCGAGCGAGCGAAGACAGTGCATGCCTCAGACCGCTCGGCTACCGTCACTGGCAGAACCCACATAAACCCTGTTTTTTTACATAATTTGTTTACAGATTGGTATTCGATCCATGTACCTTCCGAATACAAGGCTTTGCCACTGAGTTCTGATATAATTTCTTCCGTCCATAATTTTAAAATCTGCTTCTAGGAATAATTTCTTGAATTGATCGCTGCTAATTGAAGTATTGCTGCTCGAGAAACATTTGAATTATTGAGAAGGATTATTTGTCTTGGTCCTGCTTGTACATTCATCTGTGTGGGTTTTGCTGGAAGACTTGCCCTTTTAGAGTTTATCGAGCCTAGAAATGACCATTTCAGTGCAAAAGTGACTTATGCTAGTCCCTAAAAGGATAGCAGTTCGTGTCTGTACCAGGGTGCGCATGCCGTGTCAGATATAGGTAGACTCTTCAGTTCAGCACTGCTGGGTAGACACTCTCTTTGTGCTCACTTCCCTCTCTTTCCTATTGGCTTATTTCTCCCAGTCACCCTGCCCTTCCAAAACAACCCTTCAAAGTGACAATATTCTTTACACGGTTCTCTTTACCAGTCGGGATACCGTAGTCGGCTTAGCGACCGAGCCATGGGTTGTCCAACCCAAGAGACAGGGTTCGGTTCCCGGCAGGGACAAGGGATTTTTCTCCTCTCCATAGCGTCCAGACAGACCCTGGGGCCCACCCAGCCTCCTATACAATGGGTACCGGGGACTATTTCTCTGAGCGTAAAGGGGTATATGCTTAAAACTGGCGACTCAACTCCATCTAATTTGGAGTTTAAGAATGCTGGAGTCATAACTCCACTCCCCCCACACGTCTGCATGGCCCCAGCACTTCCTGTCCTATAACCTTATAACTTCTTTTGCATGCTCCACTTTTCTGCCTTCAAGATGGAAGCAGCAGTCTCTTCCGAAACGTTGATAACAGTCTAACAGACTACAAGGCGCCACATCCAAGAAGCCAGTAATATTTGGGTTTGGGTTAGTTGTGGCAGTTTCCGGAAATGCTACGTATCAGTGCTTGAATCGTAAACTGTGGAGTATCAGTAGAGAATTGGGAACCTAGCATAGTTACGTGCATGTGTGCTTGAATACTGAGCTTTGGAGCATTAGGCAGAAAACTAAGAACCTGGCATAATTATGTATGCTTGAATAATGGACTTTGTGCCATCAACAGACTCAGAACTAAGGACGCCTCTTTCTGGAAGGGAACGTGAGGGATGCAGTGTAACACAATTGTTAGTATTGATGAGTAGCGTAGTTGGTTGAGGCACTATGCTACAAGCCGGAAGGTCGCGGGTTCAAGTCCCGATGAGGTAATTGGATTTTTTTCCAATTGACCTAATCCTTCCAGCCGCACTATGACCCTGGGGTTCACCCAGTCTCTAACAGAAATGAGTACTAGGAATTAGTTAAATAATTTTCCTGGGAGTAAAGCGCGGCCGGTGCGTAAGGTTGACAACCTTACCGCCATCTGTGAGCCGATTGTCTAGAAAATGTGGGAGCCTCGACGTCTCACAATCCTATGGGCCTTTACGGCCTCGTACAAGGATAGCTTTACTTTATTTACTTTATTGATGATGCCAGCCATGGTTTCTCCCGAACCATATGTTAGGAGATGAGTGATTATCCTTGGTCACTGCAGCTGCAATTGTGCACCAGAGAGGTCAGGGTGGAGAAACCTTGCCAACAGCCCACAGATACATTAAACGTGTTCTCTGTGTTGGAAACGTCCATCAGTATATTTTAAAATTGAAATATATTGATTAGTATGCCTTCTCCTGTTTTGTGTGGCTGTGAAACTTAAGGGAAGAACATGAACTAAGGGTGTCTGAGAGTAGGGTACACACGGCAATATTTGGACCTAAGAGGATGGAGAAAATTACATAATGCGGAACTTCATAAATTGTGCCCTTCACCAGATGCTATTACGACGATCAAATCATGGATGAGATGGGCAGGGCATGCAGCATGTATGGGAGAGGAGTGCCTACAAAGTTATAGGTAGGAAAACCTGTAGGAAAGAGATCACTTTGAAGACCTAGGTGTAGATCCGGGGAATAATATTAAAAAGAAACTCTTCATAGTCACTGCCGTGAGGACCTCAGATCCTAAATATTAAAAGTGATCTGAAAGAAATAGACTGGGGGTGGGGGACGGATTCATCTGGTCTAGGATGGGGCCAGTAGTCAGGCCCATGTAATAGTATAATATCTTGCTACAAGACAAATTTCCGAGGAATCGGGGTTCGATTCCCAGCAGGGATGACAGATTTCTCTTTCCTCCACAGTATCCAAACCTTTCTGGGTTCCACCCAGGGTGTTCTCCCTGGGGTTAAGCGACCGGGACGTGAAGCTAACCACTCACCTTTGCCTAGTGCAGAAGTCAGGAATCTATGGAGCTTTACGTCCACCACATCATGCCCCTTCATGGTATGGTGCTTAATTAAACACAGGTACGATTATTATGACCAACTGAAAGTTCTTCGTGTGCTTATCTGATCCATTTAAGTCTGAAATTTGTATAAATAATATTTAAATGTTTAGTCCTTACCTCACAGGAAACATTACGTCTCCGCTACAGAGCCCAACCGGTTAATGCTGTTCAGCTAAACAGTCGCTGTTTATTGTGAGTGCTTAATGTTAAATCAGGCGGTATATATATTTACCACTGCTCTTTACAAGGTTAAGCACTACGCCATGAAGACTTGTAGGGGAGTGGCGGTATATCTCAAAACATTCTTATGCTCTCCTCTAGATGGATGTGAGTGGTCAGCTTCACGCCCCGCCCGCTTTACCCCATGTGAAAGGGTTTCTGCTATGGGCTCGAAACCAGCCTGGACGTCGTCTCCATCGAGAATCGAGCTCTAGTCACCCAGCCCACGGCCTTGGTCACTGAAATGACTGCGCTATCTCGACATAAGGGTTTTCTTCGAAGTTCTGGGGTTAAGGTTCAGAATCTGGTTTACGGATGTGCAAGAGAAGAACTTCAGGTGTGAGTAGCTCATTATGTAGGCAGAGTGCTGACAGGTTTGGTTTGTTTGGACCAAGCCTGTAACTATTTCTGATAACACAACTAACGTAATAGTTGTTCGGTTTTATGGTGTGAGATGCCAAACCTGTGGCACAGGGCTATAATATTTCTCCTGTCTCGTTTCCTGTTTGTGTGGCAAGCTCGAATAAAAAAAAACTCACATCAAATTTATGTATTCAGAAGGTATAGGAAGGGGAGTGGATGCATAACCTGTATGAATGTGTGAGATTTGACTGTGAAGATGGAGGCAGAAGGTTCCTCCGAAATGGCGGTAGTTATCTACCAGACTACAGGGCGTCATACCCTAGAATAGACTTTAATCTATGGGAATGCAATTAAGGTAAAATAATAGAAAGTAAAGCTATCCCTGTCACAGGCCGTAGAGGCCTATTGGGTTGTGGGATGTCGAGGCTCCCACATTTTCTAGACAATCGGCTCACAGATGGCGTTAAGATTGTCAGATTCATGGTACTAATTTCTGTTGGAGGCTAAGTCGACCCCGGGATACAAAAAATTTACATGTAATCTACCTTCCCGTGTCAGTGACAGTTACTACGTGTACCACCTGCTTTAACATTAAAAAGCTCTTCATCTTTGCAGAACAGTATAGTGAAGCGTTTCATATGACTCTCAGAATCAACAGGGATTGTTTCCCTAAACAGCATTACCTAGTTTTTCTTTGTAATGGAGACGCATTATGTCTTCTGTGAGGTAAGAATTTAATTTTTAAATATTATTATCATGATATCTTGTTAAAAATTTAACGGGAAATTTTGATAATTCCCCATCTCCAGCTGTCACTTCCACATGTAACCCTTCCATTCAGCCACCCTTACAAATTATTATTATTATTATTATTATTATTATTTACCTGCCAATGGGTTTTCACCCGGTGGCAGTGGTACTACAATAAGACAACAGACAAATAACACACATAAACCCTTAAGGGTCAGTTTGATTTTCACGATTTCACTGAATAAGCGAGCTATGAAATAGAACATTTCTGGAAAGCCAGTTTGATAGAATAAGCACAATACTGACAGTATAGAGGTACATTTTTCTTTTCCGGCAAATATCAACATCGTATTGCCTACTAAAACCTACTCTTTAGTGCTGTCAACTTCTGCTCCTATCGTAACTAACATTTTTAATTGGTTTCCGCGGAAATGTAGGAAGGACAAACCAACAAACACTGCCTTATTAGACTAACTGTATATATAGATTTTAGGCTTAGAAGAGTTTTTTGGTTTATAAACGTTGACGAGAACAATGCTTGTGCCACTCTTGCATGATTTTGGCTGCCGTAATATTGAACTGTTTGGCTGGTGAAGTTGAAACTTGAAAACAACTTTCCTTATGGAGATGTTAAAAGCGACTCCACCTTAATCCCATATCCACAGAGCAGGATGCTGTACTGATCTCATTTTCACTCTGACAACACGCCCAACGTCACCCTCCACGTCTGCCCACGTGTCTCCACTCATCTGCAGATTCTCCAAATATCCGTAGATATCTCATGTGAATGTCCAGCATCTTCATACTCTCGCTGGGATATCAGACAGTCTGGAATAGCTACATCTTGCAGAACAGAGTTCGTAAGCATGTGGGCCACAGTACATATATGGTCCGCATAAAGTACCTTGTGCACAATGACTACTGCCTTCGAGTCTGTCACGCCGGTGACTATGAAGTGTATTACCGTCGAGGATGTGACACTGTGACACTGACAACCTCAGCGCCATCTGTGAGCCGATTGTCTAGAAAACGTGGGAGCCTCGACGTCTTAGAACCCTATGGGCCTCCACGGCCTGTTGCAGGGATAGTTTTATCTTTTTACCGTTTCCTTCCAAGTCCTTTCTAATTAATTTCACTAATAATCCTAACACGCGACCCTGTAGAACCAGAGCTACCGACAGCGCCGTCAAATAAACCATAAATGAATAAAAGGAAGCGAATACTGCTAACAATAAAGATAAAATTTTAAATATATTTTAAAAATTTTAAATATAGTCTCTTTTCACGCGCTTAATTAAATGAGCATAGCCAGATTAATCCATTTCACACCATCCTATTTCTGTAAAATTAATTATATTGTCATTCCATCTATGTCTAGGTTGTCCAAGTAGTCATTTTCCATTTGGGGTGTCCAGCTAGAATTTTTTACACATTTCTGTTCATTGTCATTTGTGCTACATGTCCAGTTCAGCTCATCCTCCAACTGATCACTCGGAATATATGGCGAAGAAATAATGTAAAGCTCCTCACTGCGTAATTTTCTCCAGCTTCTAACACTCTGTTAGGTCTAAATATTCTCCTTAGCATCCCGTTATGAAACATCATCCCTACACCATACAGAACAGCAGATAAAATTATAGTGTTTTAATCGTGGTTCTGAACAAAATGGTAGTAAGCATTACCAGAATCTAATTTGCTCTTATCTTGCTCTTGAATACAATTCTGATTTGTTAGTGTCCATCCCAAATATCTGCATCATTTGGTATCACATTCTGGTTGTTGATAGATGGAAGGTTGTGCAACACCATCTAACAACCTGTCATCCCTTGGGAAGCCGATTCAGCTGGTCGTGTCCTTGAGGTCAGCATGGGGTGCAGTGCCCATGCATTCAACATCTTTCTGCCTCCTCCAGTGCAACTGCTATTTTCTCATTTGAAAGCAACACGTCAGGTAAGGACGCTCTGAACTATAAACACATGGGGAAGGAGACACTAAGTAAGGGCCTGTTACAGGTATCCCTTTACCTTTTTTACCTTACCTTTACATTGCTGTTCTTGAAGAATAAGGGAAGTATAGAAATTGGGAAAGAAGACAATACAAAAGAGAAACAAATGAAAGAAAGAAACCTAAGAAAGTATAACTCTTAAATAACTCCATCGAGCTGAGCCCTTTCTAAGAAGCTGCCAGTGACTCAGCTGCTGAAGAATTTTCCAAATTTTTATGGAGCTTTGAGGTTCACAAGAGCTCTCCACTGGTCCCTATCCTGAGGTAGATTAATCCAGTCCGCACACCATCCCATCATATTTATCTAAAACCCTTTTTGTAGCATGCATCAAGCTGTGTCCATGTCTCCCTAGTGGCACCTTTCCCTCTGGCTTTCCTACTAAAATCTTACATGCATTCCTCTTGTAGGTAAGGAAGACTAAACTGAATACTAAAGATACATGAAATATATATTTGTTTACTGAGAATTAAAGGCAGTTAAATGAAAGAAGTGAGCAGAAATTTTGAGTTATGCCACCACTCTTCATAGAAACAATCATGTCAGGTGAGGGACACTTGTACAATATGTTAAAAATTGATGAAATGGATGCTCACATGTTGGATAAATAGTTCAGATCTCACGTGTACAAGTCCACATTTGTGAGGGGTCACTCAAAATGTAAGTTTATAAGGAATATAATTATAGGTTATTTTATTGAAATCCCTAATACTAAAAATGCAGCACTGCATTCTGACATACAGTTTGTGCAATGTCTGATGCATTATGGGACAAGCTTCTTGTTCCCTGCTGGTACATATGCACACATTTTCCCCTGATTCCAGTCCCTGTGAACTAAAGTTTCTGTCTTCCTGCACATGACACCAAGTTGCCTGGTAAATCATCACCAATATTTTGGAGGAACCTACTGTCTCCATCTTCAGGGTGAGAGGTAATAAATTCCTGTAACATGTTGGGAAAAATGTACTGAACCATAGAGTGTTACTTTCCAGAAGAGAGACATCTATTGAAGGGAGGATTTTATTTTCAAATATCTGATCAGGAGTTCTATGGAAGTTTACTTTCCATCACGGCGGCCCAGGTTCGATCCCAGGTCTGGTCAAGTGGGATTTGTGGTGGACAAAGTGGCGCTGGGGCAGGTTTTCTCCAAATACTTCGGTTTCCCCTGCCAATCTTCATTCCAATTGCTCCACAATCACCCTCACCTATCATCTGGGGCTGGTACAATAGGCCACAAGTGACCGCAGTACAAGGGACTTAGTCCCACCCCACTAGCAATAAAAAAAATAATATATGGAAGTTTACAATATAGAAACTTACACTTATGGATCTATGTTTCTGGCTTTGAATAAAAAAAAGTGACTTTTTCACACTTAAGCTGGGGTCCCATTGTCCCTCACCTTGCAAGTGGGCTGGAGTATGGCCTACGGCACTGCATGTATCTTTTTATCGCTTAGTGAAAGAACATTTCCTGTGAAGCTAAGAAGTGCTGTGGGTTTCAGACCTTGAGAATAACATGCCTCAAGGCATCAAGTGTACCTGCCCATTATCTGCATGTATATCTTTACATTTTCTAATACCTACAATTATCTTCATAACTGTGACAGATTAACCAACTTACCCTTTCACTGTGGCATGCAATATTAAATAAGAACAGGAGAAAGAAGGCAAAAGGAGCGCAGAAGCTGTGCTCTGAGAATGTCTTCATTCAAGATATTGTACACCTTAGTTCAAATAACAAATAAAATTAAAAATGTACTCTTTGCCAAGTATAATTAGAATGATCAAGTCAAGGATGATATTGGCAGGGCATGTAGCACAAATGGGGGAGAAGAGGAATGCATATAGGATATTGGTGGGAAAGCCAGAAGGAAAGAGACCACTGGGAAGACCAAGATGTAGGTGGGTGGACAATATTAAAATATATTGTAGAGAGATAGGATGGGATGGTATGAATGGGATTGATCTGGCTCAGGATAGGGACCATTGGAGAGCTCTTGTGAACACGGTAATGAACCTTCAGGTTCCATAAAATGCTGGGAAGTTCTTGAGTAGCTGCAGAATTGGTGGTTCCTCAAGAAGGGCTCAGCTCCACGAGTGAGGGGAAGAATAGGAAAAGTCTGAAATCATACTTTTTATTTATTTATTTACAATTTATTTAATGATGATGTCAGTAGCTCAGTCAGTACAGCGTCAAATTATAAGACAGTAGTGAGTACTGAATTGGAAAGGATGTGAAGGAAGTGGTTGAGGCCTATTTCAAGATACTGTCCTGGTATTTCCCTGGGGGATTATTTTTATTATTATTGCTGGTGTGGTGGGACTAAGTCCCTTGTACTGCGGCCACTTCTGGTCTATTCTACCAGTCCCAGATGATAGCTGATGGTGATTGTGGATCAATTTGTGGAATGAAGATTTGCAGGGGAAACCGAAGTACTCAGAGAAAACCTGCCCCAGCACCGCTTTGTCCACCACAAATCCCACTTGACCAGATCCCGGGATCGAACCCGGGCTGCCGCAGTGGGAAGCCAGTGACTAACTGCTTGAGCTATGGTGCAGCCTTGCCTGGGGGACTGAACAAGACCATGGCAGATCTCAGTCAGGGCAATCGGTGTCCTAGCTGAGATTTGAACTGAGCACTTCCCTATACAAATCCCAAGTGTTAGCACTTAGCCAGCCACCTCAAGCACAATAGACCACTGTAGGTCGCGGTGCAAGGGCCAAGAAGGCCCACCACTTCCTTATACATTCATTCATTCATTCATAGTCAGCCACCTTGGTGACACCCTGTAGGCTGGCTGGAGGAACATGCTGCCTCGATTTTCAGGGTAATAAATCTCACATTGAGAGTAAAAATATATGGCCCCATACTTGATTTACTGTGTATGGTGAGATCTGTACATGAATCATCTCAAATGGAACTACAATTTATGGAGGTTTATGACACTGTAGTTTATTACCATTCCTACTTAAGTATTATACAAACTATGTTGCTATACAGATCTACAAATATTTAAATTAAATTACAAAATATGGCGAACTCTTAATTATACACAGGAATGGAGGAGACAAATAGCATGGATATTTAAACAATGGATAATTTGGAAATACCCATTACACTGAATTCCCATGAATATCAAGCAATTATTAATTACTGACCCTCCTATTGGTCACTAAACAGTAATACAAATAGAAGCATCTTTTTAATAGACAAAAGCAATCCATGTTCAGTGGCCACAGGACTGGTGTGCAAAAAAATAAAATTATATAACAGAAATTTGCAACAGGGTGAGAAAATTTACATTTTATTGCATATCACGATACATATTACTGAAAAGGTGTAATGGGCAATGCTAAAATCATTATAGAAAAGCTGTATAATCAATTAAAGTCTCATGCTTATCTGCAAAGCAGATGATCTGCATGTAGAAAATTGGCAGTGTACTGTAAGAGAAAGAAAATGAAATGAACATCTAAAGAGAAAGTCATAAAGCAGAATCAGGGGACATGTTTGAAACTGTAAACAATAAGAAAGGACAGTAGGCTGAAGGAGGTTGGGTTGGAACAGACTGATCTACTGCTATCAGGCAGCCATATCCAGCATATTATTCAGCGCGGTTGGAATCCACACACTACCATTTTCACTGACAAACACAACACTCCTGTCAATATATATCTGGATCTTCCCACAGCGATACACTTGCTTAGCTTCGCGGTATCGGTTAGGTAAGGGCATGAACACGATTCCTCTCTCTTCACAACGCTTCTGTATTAACTCCTTGAAACCTTGTGGGATCTGACTTGCAGTGCGAACGGCTTCAGCAAGCATCTGTAACACCGAATGAAATGTATGTTTTAAACTGGATTTTAAGTTACAGTGTAACAATGGGAAGTGCACATTCATATAATACAACTACATCACCTGGTTAGGTATCTCTTTGCGTTCATTAAAGAAAAACATTGAACATATCCACCTGCCAGTCCTCCACGGTACCTGATAATTCAGTGCAGGAGATCTAAACTGAACGTGGTCTTGTGGAATTTCATTTTTGTTGATTAGAAAGGCCAAAGAGGTGGCCTGATGTTTGAGGAAGAAATAGGCTAACAAGGTGAACCCCTGCAGATAGCAACAATGCTCAGATTAATTAAGGAAGCCAAAATTCAGGATTTTTTAATAACAGAGACAGAGGAAGCTGATCTCGGTGTCTGTGCAGCCTGAGCTATGATATGTGTTCTCCTGCTTGAACACTGGAATTATACCTGTGTCTTTTATGTACATATGAGGTGTATAGGAAAGTTCCCAGACTGGGTCAAAATAGAAATGCAGGCTTAACTTACTCAACTTTGGCTGCCATCTCCCTCAAAATAGTCTCCTTGGGAACGTATACAGCAATCCCATCGTTTTTTCCACACTTCAAAACAACATGGAGGTCAATTTCCTTAACGCTACTGAGTACCACTTGCGATTCCCTTAGGATGTTTCAAAAAGTCGTCCCTTCAGTTTCATTTTGAATTTGGGAAAAAGAAGTGAAATCACAGTGGGCTAAGTCCTGCGAGTAGGGGGGATGGGGAACAGTAACCATGTTGTTAGTCACAGACTCTGTGGTTTTCAGGGATGTGTGGGTAAGTGCGTTGTCATGATGAAGGAGCCGGTTGTGGTTGTGCTGAAGTTCCGGTCAGGAAGACAGTAAGACAGAACCAATGAAAGTGGGGTGAACTGAATATCTCTTTACTTTCTTCACCTTCCCTACATGTTACCTTTTACCTCTCTCTCCATGACATCACATACAACAAGACTCACCACTGCAAGAACGTCAAATCTCACATGTATAACTTGTCTGGGGCAATGCAGCCATATACAGGTTTCAATCTAATGTACTTTTAGGTGCTTGCTTACCTCGTATCTTGTTTCTTTTGCCCTCTGAGCTGGAGGAGGTGTCACAGAGGATGACTGTTCTAGATTGGTGAGATAAGACACTGATTCAACTGCCCCTGGCTGGTGAGCCATTGACTGGCCAGGTGCTGTCACAGCACGGTTCATCAGCTCCAAAGCTTTGCGAAATTGCTCTGCACATAAAAGCCATCCCAACTCCATCTTATCTTAGACTTTTCATGACATATATCTTCAATTATATATCATAAACAGTGGAATGCCCTAATAAATGTTCCTCAATTTAAGATTGTAACTCATTTAACATTTGATTTCAATGATCCCAAGCCAATAATCTCAGCATTAAATTTCCCCATTTAAGATTTTAAGTTTTATGTCCTTACAGTACCCAACAGAACATGCATTACAAAGACTGCAGTCATTAATGTGAGAACAAATTGTATCTGAACGAACCTTTCACTGCAGGTTGGGCCAGCAACGACTCGGACACCATCCGTTTCCAGCCCATGTACCACTCTGTGATTTCATCGTAGTTTGGTGCATGTTTCAGCCACATGGTAAGTATTTGAAGCCATTTGGGGAAAAAGTATCTCTCGAGCAGTGATGCCAAATTGTGTACTGGTAACAATTCCTGCCAATCCATCACCCAGTGCCATTGATCTGTATGTGAACAGAAAAATACAGCCTACATAAAAATGAATCTCCCTGTGGATGAACTTCAAAATTCTATTTTGTGGTTCATAATGAGGTATAGCCCCGTCCCATCCTGTCCATACATCAATGGCTCTACATTCCTTCATTGGGCGCTGGCCACTTTTTTGGTTTTGTAATCCTATATAGTCAGTAGGACTCCTTGAATTGGGGATCAGCCCGTCAGAAGGCTGCTACCTATGTAGAGGACAGCACAAATGCAGAATAAATGCACACAGGCATCCACAACCCCAGTGTTCGAGCGGACAAAGACCATGCGACTATTATCACTGGCCATTAGGTTCATTATTCAGGGACAAGTAACTGCATGATAAAGAGCTTTATAATTTGTATTCTACAGCAAATATTATTAGAATGATCATGTGAATAAGGGTGAGACAGGAAGGACACATATGCATGTGAGAAGAAAGAAGTGCGCGTAAAGATTTGGTAGGCAAACCTGAAGGAGAGAGACCACTATGATGATCTAGGCATAGATGAGATGACATTAAAATGAACCTTCAATAGATAGGATAGGAGGATGTGGATTGGATATATCAGGCTTAGGAGAGGGAACAATGGAATGCTGGGAATATATTCAGTAGCTGAGCAACAATTAACTTGGCTCCATTCTCACCTAGATGCTGTTGATGTGGATTTATGACAAGCTCCTGCAGAGCGAGCTGCAGTTTTGGTACAATATTCTTGACGAGAAATGCATCCATGTCACCCCGTGAGAACACTCCATGCCAGGGCAGCAGCATCAGTTTGGCAGATCTGTCTGATGGATGCCAACTGACAAGCGCTTTGCTCAGCTTGTGGCGAATGACTGGGTAGACAGTCACAACCAGACGATTTCCTAAAGTAAAATACACTCATCATCAGAACTGCTTCTGCATACAGAATATATAGCTCGCAGGAATTAATATAAAGGAATTGGATACTGTAATTAACACCGAAGGCAATGAGGATACGAAAGGCATGCCCAATCAGTAATATCTATAGCACAAATATTATGTTTTTGGACATTATCCATTGTTTTGTCTTTATCTAAAAACCGTCCTGATTATTGATTGAGTAGTTTTTACCTGAAGACAGAGACAGAATCCAGTCTTCTAAATGTTGTGTTTTGAAAAATAAACATGATGGTTTATAGATAAAGATATGACAACGGAGAATGTTCAAAAGCACAATATTTGTACTAATGTACCATCGTCAGAAACTTTTAAATCTTATCAATGATGCCTATGTTTGTTACAATGGGCCAGGCTGGGTTCAGCAGACAAAATGATGATCTATGGGATCACATGGAATACAGGTTGTAATGACAATGGGACTGTTATATTACTTATTTACATATTCTTAATTTGATGACAATATCAGTAGCTTCTGACCACATGGCATCAGACGAGAAGATTTCTAAATATGTTTATCAGTTACTAGAAGTAACCATTCCTTGCCAAGGATGTGGTTGCTTTCCCTCTCAGTATCATAGTATACAGTAGCCAAAACTTTAAAGACAGAATAACACTCAAATTATAAAATTAAAGTTTACACCACAACTAAGGATGTAAATCAATGCAGTAACTCTTACTACAATATTTGTGCACCCCTTTAATAGTTGTGGCTACAGTATATATTGGCCTCGCCATAGCTCAAGCAGTTAGTTGCTGGCTTCCCACCGCGGTGGCCCAGGTTTGATCCTGGGTCTGGTCAACAAGTGTGATTTGTGGTGGACAAAGTGGCGCTGGGGCAGGTTTTTTCCGAGAACTTCGATTTCCCCTGCCAATCTTCATTCCACCAATTGCTCCACAATCACCCTCACCTATCATCTGGAGCTCGTATAATAGGACAGAAGTGGCCACAATACAAGGAACTTAGTCCCACCCCACTAGCAATAAAAAAAAAAAAGTACATATTAATCAGAGAATGGAGTAAATTTCATAGCTCTCTACTAGGTTTACAGATAAAGACAGAGTTGTCCCTGTGCTTAATTAATTAAGCACTGTGCCATGAAGACATATGAGGAATGGAGGTAGTTCACCATTTTTGACTGCGGCATTACATGGAAGTAGGTGGTCAACTTCGTGTCTGAGCGGCTTTACTGCCAGGCAAAGAGCCTCAGATACCCACCGAATAGGAGGCTGGGGTGGGCCCCAGAGTTGATCTGGATGCTGTGGATTAGAAAAAATCTCTTGCCTCTGCAGGGAATCAAACCCTGTCCATTCAGCCTGTCATCATATTGACTGAGCTATGACCACCTCTGTGGTCAGATTTCCTGGCTACATATCCAGAGGTCCCAGGTTTGATTCCCAGTGCTACCAGATTTTCTAGGAAGTAGTGGCTCTGGAACAGGGTCCACTCAGCCTCGTGAGGATAATTGAGGAACTATTTCAAGGAAATAGCGGCTTTGGTCTAAAAAACCGAAATTAATGGCCGTGGGGATGCATTGCGCTAACCACGCAACACCCTCTATCCGCAAATGTTGGCACTAACTTCGCCGACATGTGGCAGATTCTCGGTCAGTATAGTTCGCTTGCAGATTACAGGCCACAGAGTCTTTTTTATCCCAGCTCCTATTAAGTCTACAGAAAGAAAAAAGAAATTCATTTCTACATACACTTGACTGCTGAGCAGGTGGATAAAACATAAGTTGTTATGCATAGTAACATACCAAGCAAAGGTAACCAGGGATGTATCCAAGCGTGGATTGGAACAGTATCTGTCATTGGGTTCCACTCCTCAACCTCATGCTGTATTCTGGGTAGAACAAGTTGGTCCCGAATGTTATCCAGTACCCATGGGGGAACTAATGGAAGCCAATGTTCCAAAAATTCAATAAGGGGTTCACACGTTCGACAGTTCCAATTGCTGTAGAAAAAGGAGAGATTTCATACGGATGGCTACAGCAAAATTTCTTATATCACAACACATCTGCCATTACTTATTGGTTAATGTGTATCACCTGATCTGAAAAACAAAACTGGACTTATAGCTTTCAAAATGCAGAAAACTTTTAGACAGAAAATTCATGGTATACAGTTCTTTCCTGTTTTGACATAGGTTTTTATGTGGAGGTTATAAACTACATATTATAAATGTATTGTCCAATACAGATACTTCACGATTTATGTGACAGTGTTTAAAAAAAAATCATCACAGAGGATGAAAATGCATAAACCAAACGTGGCTATGCCAAATTTTCTCTTCTCCGCTCACATTTCTCCTCCACACACACACACACCCAATACTCTAACTACTTCTCCCACATCTCTTCATTGGCTGGCAAGCAGTCAACATTAAAATGAGTACTATTAACTGATCTCTTTCCTGCCTCATGCCCAACAGAGAAGAGGCAAAGATATTATGAAATTTATTCAGTCCCCTTTCCAGTAAGTACAGCATGACCAACTGTTCACCTCCAGCGTAGTGTAAAGGTCGTGACCGTGTACAGTTTTATCCCCATTCATTTCAGGCACCATGCTACAAGCCGTAAGGTCATGGGTTCGATTCTGATTGAGGTCATAGAATTTCTCAATTGAACTAATCCTTCCAGCCGCACTATGGACCTGGGGTCGACTGATCCTCTAACAGAAATGAGTACCCGGAATCTTCCTGGGGGTAAAAGGATACATTTACCTTTTTATGGGCACTTGGGCAGAGTGACAATTTCTTAAGAAGGTTTTAGTAATATTTTATTGTTTCTGTCTTTAAGGAACAAGACTGCCTCTCTGGCCTAGTGGTCAGTTCCTGGATACAGATCCAGAGGTCCCGGGTTCGATTCCCGGCGCTACCAGATTTACTGAGAAATAGTGGGTCTCGAACGGGGTCCACTCAGCCTTGTGAGGATAACTGAGGAGCTATTTCAAGGAAATGGCGGCTCCAGTGGGGATTCGTTGTGCTGCCCATGCGACACTCTGTATCTGCTAAAGTTGGCACTAACTTCGCTGACAGTCAGTGGTCGCTTGGTCGGTATAGTTCTCTTGCAGACTAAAACCGCGGAGTTTTGTTTTTGTTGTTAAGTCGGAAGGTCACGGGTTCAAATGCCGATGAGTTCATTGGATTTTTTTCAGTTGACCTAATCCTTCCGACCACACTATGGCCCTGGGGCTCACTCAGCCTCTAACAGAAATGAGTACCAGGGCTTAATAAATAATTTTCCTGGGGAGTAAAGCGCGGCTGGCGTGTAAGGCTGACAACCTTACCGCCATCTTTGAGCCAATTGTCTAGACAATGTGGCACCCTCAACGTCTCACAACCCTCTGGGTCTTCACGGCCTGTTACAGGGATAGCTTTACTTTTACTTCACTTTACTTGCCTTTAAGGAACAGTTTGATAAAAATACCACCATATTTTTATGACAGTTGCTAACTTAAACATGAAACCTTCTATAACCTACTTGACAGCTGTTCTGACGCTGGGCATCCAGGCTTGCCACACCAAGTAATGGTATGGATCTTGTGTTGATATATTAGTAAGTGTTTGGGTTTGTCCAACTTCAAGGATGTCCTTCCACTGTTTGAATAATGGCATTGGCTCCTGAGGATTTTCAAGTGGTGACCAGCTGTTAAGTTGATCCTTTATAAGTGGTGCAACAAGTTTGGATGCTAAGTCACTCAACTCATACAGACGATATTCCTCATAGTACTTTTCCTGTTGCAGACAGACAAAACATTCATTAGGATGTATTTCAAGAAGGCAAGAAGGAAATCTGCATTAAACAAAAACAGTATTTGTATGGAGGGACTGAGGAAAACAACTAAATATTTTTATCACAATAGTGGTCTCTGGACTGAGATTTGAACCTGGGACCTCCAAAATATGAAACTGAAGAGCTAAGCACATTACCGTGACCTTTGGTGCACTAGAAATAGAACATTTATGTGTATTTTAATCATAATTATTCCCTCCCTTTTATGATTTTTGTGTTTTAAGGAAAATGTGCTGATATGAATACTGTTGAATATCACCAGGGGTTTGAATTACTTCTGAAATCTTACCTGCAGCTCTTTGAATGCTTCAATAGCTTTGTCTATTGTAAGTGGATGAGACTTGTCACTGGTTTGGTCTATCAACTTCTGGACCATACTGTGCACAGACTCCAGTGTTGTTATATGTCGAGTCTCTTGTTCGATCACTTTCTTCAGAGACAACTCTTCCTGCTCGAGCATGACAATGCGGTCATTTGTATACCGTAACTTGCGATCATTCTGGATGATATCCTGCAGAAACATTCATAATCATACAAAATACGAGATGTGTAAAGCAATTTGTGTGCCTCAGATGGTCATTACCGTGTTCATAAGAGCAAGCGACTACACCAACCCTGAGATATGAAAATCTAATCTAATAATCGATGGAAAATCTTAAATGGAAGTTATGCTGTACAGTGTTTACAGTCATGCGGTGTGTACCTGCTCACACATGTCCATCAGGAGATTCAGGTTGTGTTGAAGCTCAGGTAACGCAAAGTTTACGAACTTCTTGTCTTTGCGGAGTTCCCACTCGTCAGCAGGACGCTGCTGTCCAGCAATAGCATGATAACCGCTCAGCACCCTCTGTTGCGGACCGGTCATGTCGATCACTTTCACCTTACTCAGCTGACTGCATGCAAGCACACAGTACAATCAGGACAAAAAGAGTTAAAGTTGAGGCCTGAGGTGAGGTCCTTATGTGAGTGACTGCCTTTTGGAATGTAACACTATGTATGTTTATACATAGGTACCAACGTTTCAGAGGAAACTGTGCCCCCATCTCCTGGGTAGACAGCAGGTCTCTCTGAAACACTGGTACCTACTAATTAGACAGCATCACATCTTGGAAGGCCATAATCATGTTTACTCAGTTAAGTGCCACACCTTGAATAAGAATGGAGATACAGCTCCATGCATTCTTAACTTTGGCATTAAATAGAGCCAAATGGTCAGAATCATATTCTGTTGTTTTTAATCTCTTGAGAAAAAGCCCTCAGTTCACATTCAACAGTAGGTTATGTGGGCCCCACAGTCAAATATTATGCAGTGGCAAAGAAAAATCTTTTCCCCTGACAAGAATGAAAATATATATACTTAAAAAACTGATTGTTATATCAATGTTAATAATTTGTAAATTCTTCACTTTTTTGTTTATATAAGTTTGTTGTTTAATGACAGTATTAAGACTGCATAGCACTGACAGGTTCTATGTGGCAAGCTTCCTGAATTGGGATGTTATATGCAGTATTTTCACTTCTGTTCCCCCAAAATTTCAGTCAAAATTGGGGTGTTTCAACTTCCATGCTCAAAATGGAGACAGCAAATGTTTTGCCTTTCCAACATGTTCCAAACAAGTTTGGCACCAGATGGGCCTCTGATGTGATATGTATGGAAACAACGGGCATTGAGGATGAGGCTCACCTCTGATCTTTATCTGGTGTGGAAGTTTGAAATGCATGGAGTTTTACCTCCACATCTGCTATAAGTTTTCATGGTGTAAGACACATTAGCAATTTCATAATTTACTGCATAATGCTTAAGGTCCTCCTGCCATCCTAACCTGGACTAAGTCCATCTTTTCAAATTCCCCACTGCGTTCCTAATACACACTTACAGCCTGGCCTCTTGCTCTCAATCACTGTGGCCCTGCACTGGACTTGTCCTGATGGACGTTGGTTCCATGATCTTTAAAAACAACATGGGCCTGGCAGACTGACGTGGAGTAAGAAATTTGAATCTGAGGAACCAGAGACATATTTTAACACACTCATACCTGTATTCTCTCCTGCCACTGCTAGTCGTTTTGCCTTGCTCCAACACGTCATCAACGCTCTTGTATGTATAACGCACTTTCTTTTTCTTATTGCTCATATCACCCTTCCTCCACTGGGATAATTTTTCCACAAATTCTTTTGCTTCTTCTTCCTCTGAATCTGGCTGAACATCTGCCACTTTCTGAACTTTCTCCGGACCGTACGCACCTGTTGCACAATGTCCGTGTTAATACTGGTTAGGCAAACACAGATTTTAGGTATCCACAATTTAAAATTTCTATCCAGTTTTGACAGGGGCACGCAGTAGCATAGTTGGTTGAGGCACTATGCTACAAGCTGGAAGGTTGCGGATTCGATTCCCGACAAGGTCACTGGATTTTTCAGTTGACCTAATCCTTCCAGCTGCACTATGGCCCTGGGATCAACTCAGCCTCTAGCAGAAATGAGTACCAGGAATATTCTTGGGCGTAAATGTCGCCTGGCGCTTACGGCTGACAACCTCACCGCCATCAATGAGCCAACTGTCTAGAAAATGTGGGAGCCTCGACGTCTCACAACCCTATGGGTCTCCACGGCCTGTTACAGGGATAGCTTTACTTACTTACTTTACTTTATCCAGTTTTGACAGTTACTGTATTTTGTTTTGTGTAGCGATAGTATTTAATAACAATGGTGCCATCAGCACTGAGGATCTACAGTTGGTATGGCTAAGGCTGCAGTGGAATCCAAAACCAGTTTTCTAGCTTCCAGATTACCACGTACACTTCATTCTGTAACATGCAGTACACATAGACCTAAATGTTCGTACCTATTGCTCCTCTGCCTTTCCTGAGATGAGCCTCAACTGGAGCTGCTATGCCTTGAAGATCCTTGCCCAGACCTTTGCCTGGTTGGAAACCCATCTGTAAGCACCATACACATACAAACATCAGAAAATAAAAATTTAAAAACTCTTTGATGCCATGCAGGCCAAAATTCCCCTAAACATTCAATATAAACATCGTAAAAGCTACGATGTATTCCACTAAACAGGTTGGCCTTGTATTCAAGATGTACTTGGTTTGAATCTTGCCCAGTATCAGCTATCCTAAGGTTTTCTGCAGCTTTTGTTGGTCACTCCAGGCCAGTATATCGATTAGGCCATGATTGTTTCCTTCCAATTCCTTTTCCAATTTATCATTAATCAATCTTCCTTCCATCTGACACTACATAGTCTAGGTATTGGATACCTCCCCCAAATGAATTCCTCTCATAAAAACACAGTGCAGTCACATATTTGAAATAGTGCGATGTAAAAAATATTAGTAGAGTCTCACTTAATGTGCTAAGTTTGAAATAACGTGTGAACCCCCCCCCCAAGAACTCACTAAGAATCAGGTGTCTTGAGTTATGTGAGGTCTTCAGGATCGCATCTCTTGCATAAAATGCGACTACACTGTATAGTAAATGTTAAATATAGATTTTATGCTTTATGTAGCGGAAAGAGAAGCTGCTAGAGGCAGACTACAAGTATGCTGTAATCTTGTTATAATGAGATTCATTAGCTTCAGACAATAATGAGATATTTTACAGTGAACTAAAACATGACATCTCTCAGAAGGCAGTTAAGACATGTGGTGAACCCATAAAAAGACAACTAGATAAAAGTAAAGTAAAGCTATCCCTGTAACAGGCCGTGGAGGCCCACAGGGTTGTGAGACGTTGAGGGTCCCACATTTTCTAGACAATCGGCTCACAGATGGCAGTAAGGTTGTCAGCCCTACGCACCGGCCACCCTTTACCCCCAAGAATATTCCTGGTACTCATTTCTGTTAGAGGCTGAGTCGACCCCAGGGGAATATTCCTGGGGGTAAACGGCTGACAACCTTGCCGCCATCTGTGGGCTGATTGTCTAGAAAATGTGGGACCTCAACATCACACAACCCTATGGGCCTCCACGGCCTGTTGCAGGGAGCTTTACTTACTTTGCTTACCATCTATGTAGATTAACTTAGAGAGACAGTTTACATATTTACTGAAATTTGATCAAGATTTTTAGAGCTGGTTTTTTTTTATGAGAGAGAGAGAGAATTTAAATTTTATGTTTAAGGGGCCCCTTTTTCTGGAACTAGAATGTTCACATTTACCAACCACTGATCTATGATGGATAAACTCTTGAATACCGAACATGTATAAGAACTCTCCACCATTCAGGTGCTAGCAAAAGGCACATACATGCAGACAGATGGCATTCCAGAAACCACTTTTCATATGAATCTGTTAAAATCTCAAAATCGATTTTCTTATGACAAATAAGACATACGGCCATCAGGTTTCCCACAACAGTTGTACTGTACTTATATTTTGAGGTTTAATATGGATTTGCCTTAGTTACTGTTCAGTTCACACCATATTCAGGTTATAATCTGAGCCACTGAAAGGCACACAGGCACATAACCCACTTCATGAACAGTTATCAAAAATACCTGAAGCAAGAGTTTGGCACCAATGCCACGCGTATGTTTCTCCCAGTTTCCCATTCCCTTATTTATAAGTGCTGGGTTGAAAACAGGACGTTTCTTTCGCAGACCAGCTATTTCGCCATCGAGGTTCAATACACGTTGCTTCTGTGACTGTAACTTTGCAGATGCACGTACTGGGCCTTCTTCCTCAGACTCACTGAAAGTAAATGATTAAAAAGGAAACTTGTGCATTAATATGCAAATAAAAACACTTATCGGAACAACAGACTTAAATAAAAATGGTGTGTAAGAGTGCCAAGAAGGAACATTCAAAATCTCACGTACAACTTTCTTAAGAATGACCATTAGAATGTTAACTAGTATGATCAAGAATTAATGTATATAACATACTCACCTTGATGAATTAGGAGTGTCATTCTTGCCTCTTCTGCCATCCAGATCATCATCATTTTCCTCATCACCATCAGCATCTCCACTGTCATCACCAATTTTGTCTTTATTATTTTTGGGTGCTTTCTGTTTTCCAGCTTGTTGTACTCCTCCTGACACAAAACTAACAGGTGTTGAATAGTTATGTTTTCCACTTAGCCCGCCTGCACCTCGAAAACTTGGCCTGGAACCTCCACTTCCATCTTCATCTCCACTGTCATCAGCCCAAATACCTAAGTATGACGATACAATTATCAGCTACATGAATACACAAAAATGTTTCAATAACTCTACTGTGTATAAGGAACTGAATAACATTCCTTGCTCTATATTCGTATTGGTGGATTGTTAGAAATCTTGTAATCATAACCTGCAAATGCAAGACACTTGCTGCATAGTGGTCGAGCTTACCGTATATTTGTTTGTGTTTGCTTATTCGGCGAGTTGGTCTGTTAATATTAAATTCATTTTCCAAATCGTATTCAGTTATTTCAAAATTCTCCACTTCTTCCTCTGACATATTGTTATGCTGGAATTTAGTCAACAATTCCGAAATTATTGAAACACAGCAAACAAAAGCCTGATCATGGATTACAAATACACAACATAAACTTCACTCCATTAGTGAGTAACCATCGAAACGATCGAAACGTAGCTCAAACGTATTTCTATCGATAATTGCGGTGACCATTGGTAGTTCAGCGAGACGCTGAAAGAGGGCAGCAAATATACTACGCATTTTGTTCTGCCATCTATAACACGGCAACGAAACTTCATCTCGAAATTCTTAACGCGAACGCTTCAAAATGACACGTTCTTCGAAATTTTTCGCGTCTAAAAAAAAAAAAATGGAAACATCTGAGGGTTAGAATGTTCAAAGAATTTAAAAGCCGATAGCGTTAAACATGAATGTTTTTAATAGTATAAACTTTTGAAACCGCTGAAAGCTGTGACACATGTTCAAGTTTCCCAAATTTAGAATTTTGAATAATTTTTGACATTGCAGTATTACAAAATTTCCAGAAGTTTAAAAATGTTTGACAATTTTAAATATTTTCAATTTTCAAAAAGTTTTGGATTCCGGGTGTATAAAAAGAAGTTCGGAGTTATTTCCATGTTACTGAAACCTGAACGTCTCTTTAAATTTAATGAAGTTTCAGAATTTCTAAAATTTCAAAATTATGGAATTTTTCCAAATCCAAATGTTCAAAATATATTCGCATCTGTTTACGATTTGGAGAGTTCAAGCAATATATAGACTTTCGAACCTTGTCATATAAAAATAAATGAAATTCAAAATATGCTAGGAATAAGAAATTGTCGATGACAATAACATTTACTTGAGCCCACCAAATAGAAACTGATTGTTTTCAGAGATTAAAAAAGTTACTTTTTTAAGTTTTTAAAGAGACAATTTCCAAGAATGTAAAACTTGAACTATTTGGAGAATTAAAAAACTTGAAAACTTTCAAGAAATGACAGATAAGTCCCTGTGGATGTACAGTAGTCCTGTGCTCCTGTGCCAGCTGAATTCAATCGGTGTTACCCCTGTTGGGAGGTCCGCGCCATAGGTCAAGCGGTTAGTCGGTGGCTTCCCACCGCGGCGGCCCGGGTTCGATACCGGGTCTGGTCAAGTGGGATTTGTGGTGGACAAAGTGACGCTGGGGCAGGTTTTCTCCGAGTACTTCGGTTTCCCTTGCCAATCTTCATTCCACCAATTGCTTCACAATCACCCTCACCTATCATCTGGGGCTGGTGAAATAGGCCATAAGTGGCCGCAGTTCAAGGGACTTAGTCCCACCCCACTAGCAATAAAAAAAATCTATATAAGTTTCCAAGCATTCACTGCGATTAAACGTAACTAAAATTTTATTGGGCGATCAGCTATGTCAGTGTTCAACTAAACCGATGTTTCGGAGATCTCCTCAGCGTCTATCATCAGGGTGGATATGGTGAATGACCATACGTCGCTGATATCTATACCATATTGTCAAGTCGATGCCTCTTCTTATTGGTGTATTGTACCGTAGGAGGGTGGAGTCAAGCTGTGCGGTCGCCCATCCGGCTCTAACCTCTCACCATGTCGCTTAACCTGGTGTCCCCGTTGTGAAACTATTTTTTTTTTCTAATTATTTTTTATCGTGATGTGTGTGCTCTAATGCCTTAATAAACTGATGCTGGGATTCCATGCTTTGCTGAGTGTGAACCCTTCCACATGGTATACAAGAAAAATGTGTTCACCAATGCAAACGTTTCTCCCATACTCACGTCTTTAAACTGTCTCTATGAAAAAAGGGAGCCCAAAAATGCCGCTTGCAGGAATGCTTATGGGAATGTTCCTCTGTTTGAACAGTGGATTCAGGGGTGTGATTCTCACTAAGGCGTGTTTGGGAGTAAAGTTGCGGAGCCGCGTGCCGGAGGCTTAGAGACTTGTTAGCTTCTAGGACATTTGCTCCTGATCAAATTAAGACTCCGTTACTAAAAAGGTAAATTTATCCCAGTGCTTAATTATTTAAGCACTGTACCATGAAGGCATATGGGGGGAGAGGAGGTATAGCTGCACCATTCTTGACATTAGGTGGTAGTTAGCATCATGCACCAGGGAAGAGTCTCTCGTACCTTTTGGAAGTGAAAAGAGGGAGAAAGATGTGGGGAGGGGGCGTAGAACCCGCACTGAATGGATAAGGAATATACACAAAACTGAATCTCTAAATCCTAAGATTTCATTTCGATATCCTAAGAGACACGATCGTTTGCTGACGTAAGCTTAGATGGAAAGGTGACATTAAAACAGATCTTAAATGTGGGGATATATTTTGGATTCAAGTGACTCAGAACACGGCATTGTACAAATTGGCTTTGTATAAAATGCGGAGTAGCTGAACTACCGTCAGTTTCTCAAGAAGGACAGTAACCCACGAAGTGAGCTAGCCATTCAAATTGTTTCTCTGCTGGACGGCGGGGAATTGGGGTTCGCTTCTCGGTAGGGGCAAGATATTTTTTTCTCTTCCCTAAAGTCGAGTTCACCCAGCCTCCTATACAATGGATACCGGGGGGAGGGGGGGTTGTTCCTCCGGGAGTAAAATGGCAGGGGCGTGAAACTGGCCATTCACCTCCCTCCAGTGCCGAGGTTAAGAATTGTGGAGCTGTACCTCCACTCCCCCATACGTCTTTATGGCGTGGTGGTTGATTAATTAAGCCTAAGGATAACTTAAGTTTTTAAAGCATTTGCATGCCTAACCTCTTGGTTGCGCGTGAGAGTAAATAACTGTAAGAAGCAGTAGGTGCAGTGGTTGCAGCTGCAATGTGGAAGGAAGGGAGGGTGACGCACTGTAACATACAGATCCTGCAATCCTAACTGTAGTTACTGGACTCTGCCAAATTCGTTGCGCATTTTCCTGAGAGCGACCACATGCGAAACACTGACAGATCTGTACCATACAAGCAGGATATCCTCCTCATGAGCCAGGGCCAGTCCATGTCCTTAAGGATCATTACATTACAGCTTCATGGAAATTAAATCAAGCTCTATGTTAATGTCCTGCCTACGGCATGTGCACTTCTGTGGAACGGCTGCCTTCTTCAGTCCTGTGCGGGACTCTTTATTAAAGGTAAATTAATCCCTGAGCCGGTCACGGTAGCCGAGAGGTCTAAGGCATGCACTGTCTTCGCTCGCTCGGAAGCCGGGATCGTGGGTTCGAATCCCACTCAGGGCATGGATGTTTGTGTGCGTTTTTCTGTGTATGTCTAGAGGTAGAGGCCTTGTGACGAGCTGGTCACTCGCCCAAGGAGTCCTACCGAATGTGTAAGATCTAGTAAACCGAAGTGAAACGGAGAGTTTCATGGAGGTAGGCCTAGGCCCAAATTGGGGCTGTAGCGCCACAGAAAAAAAAATTAATCCCTGTGCTTAACTAATTAAGCATCCAAGAAGACGTGTGGGGGAGTGGAGGTATATATCCACCTATTCTTGACCTTTGCACTAGATTGTTCAAAATCGAGACAATAACATAAAAAAACAACGGAAGTTTTGGTATATTTGTAAAAAATCTGGTTTTGAAAGTTCTGTCACTTGTTAGTATGACTCTCAGTGCGGTTTTGGATTGGATATTGGATTTACTGACCACTTTACCATGCAACTCACAGTTAAACTTAATTACAGCGCCATTGCTAATTTCCGCACGTTACAAATCACATGCTAAGTCTTTTCCAGCTTGGAGTGTATTCACTAGTAATTGCCTGGTAATGGCTTCTAATAACGGCTATTTCTCTGCTTCTGTGCTCAAGTCCTCTCTGAATGGTGGCTCCCTTCCAACTTTGGAACCAGATGAAAGCGTCTTTTGGCTCAACAGTCGTCGGAACTGAACAACATTTGGATAACACTACTCTTAGTCGTGCTATAACGTAACTTGCGCTGAGTTCAATGATTTTTGGCTGTCGGACCATCAAAATAAGGGCGTTGCTTGGTATGATAGATGCTATCACAAGAGTATATCTCGCTGTAGGTCTCTTAATTGAGTGTCACGGGTATAGTCTGGTACAGTGAAATCCAACGATACGAAATTCACAGCGGACAAGTTTGTGTCATGTTGTTGCTGTGTGTTGGTAAGAAAATCTGGAGTACGTGGGAGGATAATATTACGAGAAGTTCTGGGAAGAATTAGTCGCCTACTTTCCTTTGATATGACCCGGACCGCATAGATAATTGGCCGTTGCCTAGCAAAGATGGGGGGGGCCATACAGAAAGCAAGCAACTAGCTAGGGCGACACACAGACATCAAGGGCATGAAGGATTTTTCTTTCCGATGACAATTTGTTTCCGATATATATATATATATATTATTATTATTATTATTTTGGATATCTTTCATCCGGACACTCTGCATTTAATACCCAATTTTTAAAATTATTTTTGATTGTGTTTCATTTCAAATTTCAAATACTGTATTTAGTTAAACGTGCCAGGCATACACACAGTTATGAGTCTTATCAACCGACACCGTGGAGCGGTGTTCTCCTTCAGAAGCTAACAGTTCCTCAGCTGGTCAATACATTTCCCTTACCGTCCTATCCCGAGCCAGATAAAGACTACCACACTATCACGTCCGGTTTCTTTAAGATTAATTTTAACGTCATTTTTCCTTCGACTTCGAGGTCTTTCCAGGAAGTGTATAACCTTGGGGTTTGTCCTGTGGTGCTAGGAGGAAAACAAGTGTCTATATATCGTCCATTCCTCTGTATTCACAAAGGGCATGCGTGTTCTATCTATCGAGGAAACCGCGGTTAAGACCTCTTTACTTCTGCAGTCTGATAGTACATATGTACAGGGGTGTAATCTATAGATAAGTGATTTCGGATTGGTTGTTTAACGATGCTGTCATTATCGAGAGTATGTAACGGCTAATTTTGTGCCTTTACCGTGTTTATTTGTGGACGACGATTCGGCTTTTCGGTCTTTGCAGTACACAGCCCACAGGAGGTGAGGAACTGTCATCAAATTCTTGTTTAGGAGAAGTCTCTGTTCTGAGTACACACAGACAAAACATGTCGCTATGAAATATTGAAGTGCCGGCTGGTGACGTTTTACTGCCCATGAGTTCGTGGTTACTGGGATGAGTGAAGACTTGGCAACAGCGGCAGCCTATGGCCGAATGATGTGTTTGTGAGCCCTGAAAAGGGCCATTTTGTTAAAATTTCCCTGCCACTGTCCCTATCAGCCTCTCCTCTTCATCTCACGGGTTTTTTGAACCAAAACTAAAACTAATTCACCCTACGCAATTATGACCTGAAGGCGGTGGCGGTACGTACCTCCGAAACGTTGGCAACACTACTCACATCCATACAGTGTAAATAGGCAAGTGTACAATCATTCCAAACTACAGAGAACTGTTAGTTCCTTTAGAAATAATTTCAACCGAACTAATTATATAAAAAAGGTAAAGCTATCCCTGTAACAGGCCGTGAAGGCACGTAGGTTTGTGAGACGTCGAGGTTCCCACATTTTCTGGATAATCGGTTCACAGATGGCGGTAAGGTTATCAGTCTTACTCGCCGGCCACCCTTTACCCCCAGGAAGATTCCTGGTACTCATTTCTGTTAGAGGCTGATTCGACCCCAGAGCCATAGTGCGGCTGGAATGTTTAGGGAAATTGAAAAATGAATGACCTCATCGGGAATAGAACCCACCAGTGATACATCTCATGATACTCTGATCCCGGAAGATACACGAGTGGAGACCGTGCAGTCCGTCTGCACCTCACACTCAGTGAGACAGAGGGTAGATGCCTTCATGAGCAGAGCGTGGCAGTGCTTTGCCCCCGGATGTTTGCTAACGACTTGACGAAACTGCAAGGCGTCATAACCCAGGGCAGCACAATCTGACACATCGATTTTACAGCGAATCGTACAAAAATAAAGCAACATTTCGATAAAATATACTCCTAAATCTACCTCCTTCCAGATAGTACGGGACTTGGCGTAGCTCAATCACTATAGTGACTAGGCTACGACTCAGGACGACCGGAGAATCAGAGTTCTATTCCCAGGATAGAAGGAACTTCATCTCTTCTCCATAGGGCTCATCCAGCCTCTTATACGTTGGGTACTGAGATCTCTTTCTCCCGAGGTAAGACGGCCGGAACTTAAAGTTGGTTACTGATCTCCATCTGGTATCTAGGTTAAGAATGTGAGATCAGAGCTCTTTGGCTATAGCACTCCACATTCGTGTTTTGGAGACGCTTGGTTCAAATCTCGGACGGAGCTGTCCTGAGGTATCTCGTGGTGTTTCTCAGTACCTCCAGGCAGTACCAAGACACTACAATTAATATTCTATGATCACTTCCTTCCAGATCCTTTCCTGTTGATCAATCCTGCTATCCGACGCTATATAATATGGATATTTGCACCGTCGTTAATAACTTACAGAAGAAAGAAAGAGTGTGTGGAGTTATACCTCCAGCCCCGTATGGTATGGTGCTTAATTAAGCACAGGAACATAACCTTTAGGGCATGCATAAGGCCCACTCGTATACCCATCCCTGTTTATGAGGAACATGTAAGATCGAGGGTAATTCCCAACAGGTTATCTGTTTAAGTTAATATTAGAGTGATTGTTGTGTGATTTACGGGAGGTGACATGTTTTTCTGTTGTATTCAGGCAGATTATTTTGTCATTAGTTACGGAGTGACACGTACATGCACCGTCAAGACAATATTATCTAGAGGTGCTAACTCTATGCAGCTGACCCAGAGGAAACCTTTCCTTTCTTCTTCCTGTACAGAGAAAATTATGATATATACTGTACCTTAACAGCTAATTTTATGCAAAATTATGTTGACAGTTCACATGTGTTTATTAAATGATAAGCAAGTAGCAAGGAATTAAAAATAGATTTTAGGACAGTATGTTCCTTGTGTGTGGCTTCATATATATAGACGCGGTCTAGCAAGGGGCTACACTGTAACTATTGTTGCTACGAAGTAAAATGGCGATTAGTCTGCTGTTGACGCTTTTGGCTGCCGCAGAATTGGCCAGTGGGCGGCAGTTCAACATCCAGAACAACTTGGGTTACACGATATGGGTTGGAATCCTGGGAAATTCTGGGAAAGGAACACCAGACAATGGAGGTTTCCGTCTAGACCATGGACAACGTGTAAGTTGGGCATTCTTGCAGTCTCTCATTTGAGAGACGAGCTTAGATCGAGAGTGTTTCAGAAGGTTAATATTCGGACCTATGAGACAGGAATTTTTAAGCAGAACAGTGGCGAAAACTGTATAATGAGAAGCTTCCTAATTCATTCTTTTCGTTAGGGCGAATGAGGATAAGACGGGTGGGACAGGTTTATGTCTTTTATTTTCTGACACTGCCATAATCTAGCTTATGGGCCTGTGGCGTCGAATTGTACAATAATTTATGAAATAGGAAGGGGTTGAGGGAAGAAATCATAGTCTAATGGAGGTACTATCCCGGCATTTGCCTGTAGGGACTGAAGAAAACCAGTGAGGATAGCCAGTGTACTGTCCGAGATTTGAATGTAGTACGCTAAGAATACAGAATGTAGAGTATTTACCGCTATGCTGACTCTCTTAGCGGCCAGGACACATAATGCGAATATAGGAAAAAAGAAATGTATATAGAATTTTAGTCTGAAAATCTGCAGGGAAGAGACTACCGGAGAGACATAAGCGTAGATGAAAGGATAATACAGTGTGTTCAGTTAAGGAGGAAACTTCGCAACACCGCTGACCCGGCCCAACATTCCTCACAGATTGCTGCTGTAACTGCTGATAGCAGAACGAGTCATTAGCGCTGATAAACGCGCGCAGTTACAGTAGCAATCTGTGAGGAATGTTGGGCCGGATCAGCGGTGTTGCGAAGTTTCCTTCTTGACTGAACACACTGTATTATTATAAGATGTCTGAATGAAACAGGGTGTGAAATATCTTACTGCATTTGTATGGTTCAGGGTATGGTGGACTGGCGACCTGTTGTGAACACTGCAGTGGAGGTGGGGACTTTATTGGTCAGGGTCAGTGATCATAATGTTATTTAGGAGGACTCCGCCCTATGGAGTTGGTTAGTTATAAACCGGGGCACGCATGTACATAGATTCTAAAGGGTTCTGACGGTGGTGGATGACACACAGAATTACTGAGATTTTGGACTTTTTCCATTGTCAGGAATTCTAGGTAATAGAGGACGAGACGTTTCGGAAACTGGATCTATTTCCGTCTTCAGGTGAGAAAGGAAGACACCTATTTAGTTGGGCCCCTTAGGAAGAGCTGATCTCAATCACTGGAAACAGATCCAATTTGCTAAACGTCGTGTCCTCTATTACCTAGAATTCCAGACGATGGGAAAAGTCCAAAAACCCAATAATTCTGTATAATACACACATTTCACAAAAGCTCTTCTAAATAAGCATTTTTCATGAAAATGTCGACTGTTAACGACAAAGAGACCTCTCAGTACGGTTCTATTGCGCAGAGAGTTACTGCGCTTGCGTCCTTTGCTCTGCCGTTGCTACTTGCATTGTACCACGAAGGGGTTTACCGCCGTTTCAGAGATCTGTCGGCGTTGCCGATGACTGGGGCGGCAGGTTTTGGGCCCGCACCGGGTGCAACTTCAACCAAAATGGTCAAGGTCACTGTGCGACCGGAGACTGCGGCGATAAGCTGCAGTGCAACGGAGCAGGCGGAGTGCCTCCAGCGACCCTGGCGGAAGTGACGCTCAAGGGCAGTGGAGGTCAGGACTACTATGACGTGAGCCTCGTGGACGGCTTCAATGTCCCCGTACAGGTAAGAAACAATTTGCTAAGTGCTCGATGTCTGTGAAAATTACTGTTTTCTGGGATAGGACGCCGTGTAGTTTGATGTATAGGGTAACAAATTTTCGGAGGAACTTGCTGTCTCCATTTTTACGAGAAGCTGATTACCCCCCCCCTCTCCGGCACACCGTACAGACTGGTGTAGGTGTAATTAGCTAGACTCCAATTCGGAAGGTGCTCGGTGTTCGAATCTCCGGCGGAACGCCTCGTCCTATCATCCGACGCTCTATAGTCTAGCTACTGACAACGTCGTTAAATAAACATCCTGCCGGCGTTGCGTTCGCGTCCTTCTGTAAGCAACACTTCTGCGATTTCGCATTGTCACTGTACGCGTGCAGGGTTTGGTGGGAATTCCGGAAGGAAAGAGACCACTAGAAAGACCTAGACATAGGTATGAGGAAAATATTAAAATTGATCTTAGATGAATGGGGTGGAGGGGTACGGGCGGGATTAGTCTGACTCAGGATATGAATCAGTGGTGCGCTTTTGTGAGCATGGTAATGAACCTTAATGTTACGTAAATGTCGGGAATTGAGCGGCTTAGCAACTGGCGGCTTCTCAAGAAGAACTCAGCTCCATGGAGTTAGTTGGTCAATGTGTAAAGTAAGTAAAATTAAAGCTATCCCTGTAACAGGCCCTGGAGGCCCATAGGATTGTGAGACGTCGAGGCTCCCACATTTGCTAGACAGTCGGCTCACAGATGGCGGTAAGGTTGTCATCCTTATGCACCAGCAGCCCTTTAACCCCAGGAAGATTCCTGGTACTCATTTCTGTTAGGGGCTGAGTCGACCCCAGGGCCATAGTGCGGTTGGAATGATTAGGTAAATTGAAAAAATCCACCTCATCGGGTTTCGATCCCGCGACCTTCCGGATTGTAGCATACTGTAAAATCACGCGTATCCTAGAGAAGGGTGGAAACACAGTATCGTTTGCAACCCTGTAACCCGCACCCTACACGGCGTCACATCCCAGTAATACACATGCTTGGGAACTGTAAACCTCACGCAGATCATAACATTGTGCCTAGATGAAACCGACAAACGGGCAGGGAGGCAGTGGGTACAGATGTACCACAGCAGGCTGCAACAAAAACCTGAACCCGGGATGCCCAAATGACCTGAAGGTGCAGAGTGGCGGCAATGTTGTTGGTTGCAAGAGTTCCTGCGTCGCTCACAACACAGATCAGTTCTGCTGTCGTGGCCAGTACAACAACCCAAACGTCTGCAAGGCCAGCCCCTCTGCTGGTTACTTCAAGGGCAACTGCCCTCACGCCTACGGTTATGCCTATGATGATAAAACAAGCACTTTTACGTGTGCAAACACGGATTACGATATCATCTTCGGGTAATGAATTCTCCATATAAGAAAGAAATATACCTCTTTTAAACTGTGTCTGAAGCATCGCTGAGGTTACGTAAACGATAGATAATGACGTAGAATGCGATTGCGTCATCAGTAGAAAATTACTGGATTTTATTTTCAACGTAAGAATGGAACCAAAGTAGCCAGACTGAAAAGTCTGGTTGAACACAGGACTTTTCTTCCGTGAAGTTGACTGCTCAAGACACTGCATACCCTCAGACATGTTTCAGACAGAATATGTACAGATTGTTTAGAAATTTGGCGAGGGAAATTGTTTAGGATTATATAGCTCTTTCAGACCCACGTCAGTTCTTTCTTGCAGAGTGATGGACGTAACAGAACTTTCGTATTCTCTTTGTTTCTCTTCTTATTATCTTCCCTTTCCTCCTACCCTTATCTTCTTATTTCTTTTAATTTTCACCAATCTTTCCTCGTTTATTTCCCACAAATTCCTCCACTTCCTCTTTTCTTTCTTCTCTTTCATTTTCTTCCTCGTTTCTTTTCAATTTTCTTGTGCTTCTTTCGCCTTCTCCTCTTATTATATTGTGCCTCATCTCCTTGTTATTCTTCTCCTTAACGTTTCCTCCTTCTCCATGTTTGTTTCCACTATTCTGCGTTCAGGGTGTGAAAGTGTTGATCGGTTTTCTGCCAATTTCTTTTGTGCACTTCCCATTCCCTTGTGTTTCACATCTGCACTTCCAATTCTTCTGATTGGTAAAACACTTAAAATATTGTTTTGTGGGCGTTCCTGCTCTTGGAGACTTAATTTTGTAACTGAATCATAAAGGTAAGGTAATGCCTTCAGCAGGCGTCTCAGTGTCAGCGCTATGTAACGGTTCCACAGGTAAGACAGTGCCCTTGAGCCATGTTACACGAAGATATTGCAAATATTGGATTCCTTAGGACACTACTTGAAGCCACTTTAGCAGAGAGAACAGCAGATTTAAAAAGCGAGACTTACCCGAAAGTGATAACATGGCAGAAATGAGGAAGTGTCAGGCGACCAGGGAACAACACTCAATAGGACGCAAGATTGTAGACTACCGAAATTACTATATTTATAAAACTAAAAAGGAGAAAGAGCTATAAGAAGACCTAGCAGTAGATGGGAGACACCAGTTTTAAAACTTATGATAATTGAACGTAGGTTGCAGCACCCAGTCCGTGAGTTGGAAGGAGAAGACGAGGTTTTATGCAGTAATAACTGTTATGAACTGTGTTTCTGTTTGTGCCTTATTGTCTTTAGGTTAATTCGATATTCGTAGCGTTCTGGGCTTCCAATACAAAGAAATGAGGCCTTTGATGGTAACTGACTCAAGGTAAAATCACTTTGCCCTTAAAATGAAACGTGAAGTCGCGGTCTCGATATATCTAATTTATTATTTTGAATAAATGCATTTAAAACACCGACATGTTTCCGTCATAAATGACCATCTTGACGGTGATACCATATATTGAATTAAACTTTACAAATAGAAGAAAATAAAATTGAATATACTCGGATGGTGACGTCACATCCTATTTTAGCATAAAAAGTGTATCGGTAAATGGAACCATATCTGACCAGTTCGCTGTATCAAGTTGTCCTGTTTTGTAATAACTGTGAACAGGCTTGTTGTTACCGACATAGAAATATAAATTGCGGTGTCTTTTTCCTGTCTTATCCCATACACTTATGTAAGTGTAAGTGCACAGTATTCACGTACTGTGAGATTTTGATGTGGAGTTTCCAGTGTTCACCGCGATATAAAACACACATTTTTCATACAAAGGTATATAAAGCAATAAACCTGCATTAATTTCTCATATATAAAATGAGATCAATAAATTCCAGGAATTAATTTTTATTTTATTTTATATCTTGTAAACGTGTTTTAAGAGTTTTGGCACCTCTGTCCATTTGTCATATATCTAATAAATTGAAATAAATTTCAGTATTTTTCATTACTTTCTTTTTGCCTGTAAATTTCTCTTCCATCTCGACCTCTGCAGTGACTACAATCAATCAACAACTTTTCCTGCCAGGCAGACTGGTGTGGCCGCAACGCCCTACACTTGTATTCCGGAACTGCTGTCTTCGAATTTGAGCCGGTATACCGGCTGTTCTGACAGAGCATTTCCGTGAATTTTCTCAGACACTCCAGTAACTTTTCAGGGTAGTGCCTGAATTACGTCACGACTGCTTCCTTCCTAATCCTTTCCTCTTCATCAGTCATTCTGTCAGTCATTCGACGTCCTGTTCTCTTAGAAATGATAGCGTCGTAACCCCCTACCCCCTAAAATCGTCTGTATTTTCATAGGTTTGTATGTAAGGATCGCGTAAACCCGTTGTTATTTTCATAAAGTCATCTCCCGAGATTAGAACCCGAGACCTTCCTGTTACGAGGGAACGATATAACGTACGTTATAAAAGGTAAAGTTGTCCCTGTGCTTAACTAATTAAGCACTACCCCATGAATACGAATGGGGGAGTGTTTGTATAGATCCACGTATTCTTGACCCGGCACTAGTTGGAGAGGAGTGATCAGCTTCACGTCCCAGCCGCTTTACTCCCGGAGGGGCCCCGGGTACTCATTTGATAGGCTGGGTGGGCCCTGGAACTTTCTGGACGACGTACAGAAGGGAAAATTCTTGACCGTACTGGGACTCGAACTCCGACCCCTCGGCCATCCAGCCCGTAGCTAGTCGCTATATCGACTGAGCTATCCCGGATCCTGCAGCACATATTGTAAATATAAAAATAATTCTGTAGGGTCTGTAGCCAATTATTGAAGAAAAAACATATCTTCTCTTTCCTCAGTGATTTTTTTTTTCTTTCTTTTGAGGGGCTCCTCTCGCCAAGATTCCATCGCTTTCTTTTTTCTGTATCTTCCTGCCACGATTCTATTGTTATAAATCTGCTGCATGAATACCGTCGCTTGAATGCAGAGATTAGTAAGGAATTAATCGAAACATTAAAGATTCTAGTTACGAGTTTAAATAACAGATGTCGCTTATGGTACCGTTCGATTAGCAGAACAGCGAAAACAAGTGAGTAGTGGTCGGCAGTGGTATAATCTCACATTCATTATTGTAGAGCGATGTGTTTGTGTCGGAAGATTTATGGTACTATGTTTATCACAGTGTTTACGAAGTTTATAAAAGTGTGTTGCGTTCTCGTAAATGTCCAGTGTAAGTTACTACATTTGAATTTACCTGCCTGATCGGGAAAACAGGCTCGCAGCAAGGGGTTAAATTGGGCACACATAAATACGGAACAGGAGTTGTGTGAGACCCTATTATCAACACACACTTACATTTTGCCTCTTGCATAGTTACAGGATTTTGATACTAAACTAAAAATACAAACGTACAGTTTGTCTTGTTGCTTAGCCGGCCGGGCCGTGGAGCTGACCACTCGATTCCATCTAGTGCTGAGTTCAAGAATGTTGGACATATACTTCCACTGCCTCATACGTCTCCATGGTGTGATACTTAATTAATTAAGCACAGGGGTACTTGAGTTTGTTGCTTAGCAACAGTGTTTGGACATTAAGCTAACAATTCAAATATACGTTTTGCCTTTAGTTAAGCAAAAGGAATTGGAAATGAAACGTACATGGTCGCCTCTTGCCTAGCAACAGTAGTTCGTACTGAATGCAGCATAGAAAAACAAAACTGCAGTTAGATTGTCTTGTATTACACATGGTGGCATGCAGCGTGCAAAGAGGGTGATGACAAGTTAAAAATATGGAATTGATGCTACTAGTATCAGATCACAGCGATAAATCTTAACATGCACGTACTTGGTTACGGTTGACGTGGCGACTTGATTGGGGGGAAAGGGGAGCGGGACGAGCGGAAGGTGCAGGGATAGTAGGGAGGGGTTGCCGTGGCGAAGTCGGAGCTGTGCTGTACCTTGCGATGTCTGTTGGCAATTACGTTAACTACGAATTGTGACAGTAGAAAATCGCTCCACGATGTTCTGGGCGCCGAAACATGTCGTGATTGTAAAATATTGTTTTATTATGCGTGTGATTGTCTGATAATAGTGTAATAATTGTAACTAAAGCATGTAATGGTGTTGTGTTAATCTATTGCGTGGTCAGAGTGTATATTGAAGCATGAGAACAATGCCATATACTTACACGTGTAACGTCTGTTTCGTTTCAGACACTGAAATTAGTTACAAAGTTCAGTAATTCGATTGTCCTCTTTAATGGGAAATACTTCATATTCATACTAATATAATTATTATTCTTAATTAATCGTTCTTCATCACACATTTTGATTAAAGGGTCAGGATGTACCAAATTATATATAATAAATATTTACAAATTAACATACAAGTATGTTGTAGGCATAGGTATACACAAAATGTGGCGGACTAGTTATGGGTAAAATGGCGGTGTTTTCAGTGTAATGGAATATTATTATTTGCTAATTCAACTGCAGTCCACCACGTACCCAATAATAATAATAATAATAATAATAATTGTTTATTTATCTACGTGCCTACTCAAAAGTTCATAGTACTCATAATAATAATATATCGAATTTCGTGATCTAGTAGGCAGCACTCCAGCTTCATACTGGGAAAGTCCTGGCTTAGAATCCTGTCTTGAAGACCGACTATCCTGTGTTAAATATTTAATGGTTTTCTTGAGTCCTCACAGGCATATTTTGGGAGATCACCTCACACCTGGCTTCCTTCCACACGCTTCTAATTTGTTACCCGCAGATAATCATCTGGCGCTATATAATTTAAGATAAATACAAAAAAATAATAGAATAATAATATTGTCACAATTCTAACTAAAAATAATTGCTAAAATATAGTGTGCCGGTCACGGTAGCCGAGCGGTCTAAGGCATGCACTGTCTTCGCTCGCTCGGAAGCCGGGATCGTGGGTTCGAATCCCACTCAGGGCATGGATGTTTGTGTGCGTTTTTCTGTGTTTGTCTATAGGTAGAGGCCTTGCGACGAGCTGATCACCCGCCCAAGGAGTCCTACCGAATGTGTAAGATCTAGAAAAACCGAAGTGAACGGAGAAGTTCATGGAGGTAGGCCTAGGCCCACTGGCGCTGTAGTGCCAAGGGGGGGAAATATATATATATATATATTGAAGAATGTTCGATCCTTACAGTGTTCTATAACTACACTACACCACATTAATAATAACCAGTGAATCGTTGAACACAGTGAACATTGGAAGTAAGGAAGATACATGTGAATTAGAAGAGAGCAGGACGAGAGAACGGAGGAGCCACACGGTAAGTAGAAAATATATAAATACGGTATGTGGCCTAACCTTTATACGACAGTAGAAATTGCACTTACGGCTTTCATATTCTATAATTTGCAGCGATTACAATTTAGTTTTGTGAGTTACTATGTGTTTCAGCTAATATTAGTGGTAAAGTATTCAGCACTCACTCACTCACTCATTCACTCATGGAGCTGAGCCCTTCTTGAGGAGCCGCCAAATCTGCAGCTACTCAAGAACTTACCAGCATTTTATGGAACCCGAAGGTTCATTACCGTGTTCACAAGAGCCCTCCACTGGTCCCTATCCTGAGCCAGATCAGTCCAGCCCATACCACCCCATCCTAACATTCAGCAGTCAGTTAATGTATTTTTTGGCAGTATTTCGAACTATTCAACAGGGTGCTTGAGAACAGAGAGGACCGAAGAGAGATGAAGTGACAGGAAGTTGGAGAAAACTGCTTAATGAGGAGCTTCATAACTTGTACACTTCTCCAAGTATAATTAGAATGATCAAGTCAGGGAGGAGATGAGCAGTGCATGTAGCACGAATGGGGAGTAGAGGAATGCATGTAGGATATTGATCGGAAATCCAGAAGGAAAAAGTCTACTGCGAAGACCAAGACGTAGGATGGTGGACACCATTAAAATGGATCTTAGAGAGAGATGAGGGGATGGTATGAATTGGATTGATCTGGCTCAGGACAGGGACCAGTGGAGGGCTCTTGTGAACACGATAATGAACCTTCGAGTTCCATAAAATGCTGGGGAGTTCTTGAGTAGCTGCAGAATTGGCGGCTCCTCCAGAAGGGCTCAGCTCCACGAGTGAGTGACTGAGCTAGTTGTATATTAGGAATAACAATTTGTAATTAAATCATTTTCTGATTTGCTATTTTTTATTGACATAAGAAATACACACACACACACACACCCGAATGCGCGCACACACCGACCAGAAAGAAGAAATAAATTTATGTGCGGGAGTATTTATGTATTGCGGACATAACCTCAGTTAAGGTAGTCATAGTTTCGCTGACAATACACAAAGCACGAGAATAAACGGAAACCATCTTAAAATTAACATTAATGCTGTTGAATATTGTTTCAGGGAAACAGTCTTGATGCATTCAAATGCAGCTAAGTAGGATTAGTGTATTTTCGATTCTTTTCTACATTTTTTGTGTGATGCCGTGCATGTTTCGACTTTCTGGGAATCATTTTTAGGGTCCCCACTTAATTCACAGAAACCTATAACTTATGTCAAAAATATCTCTAGTCGTTTAAAAATAGTATTAAAATTTATTTAATATTTAACATTAGATGGAAGAAGTTAATTTAAATAGTAACTTTTCTGAATTGACCTCCCGAGGTTACCGGTTCGAATATCGGCCTTGGTATTGGCTATCCTAACTGGAGTTTTCTTTTGTATTTATCGCTAGTGCCTCCAGGCAAATTATGTGATAGGCCACGATAACTTGCACATTTTTTTCAGATTCATTGTTAATTAAATCATATTATTCGATGTTACGAAGGCCAAGACGCTAACTGCGTCGGTAAAAAACCACAGATAAACGTAATTAACATTGCTTATCCCTCCTTTATTATAGTTCTCAGTGCCAAGAATTCAGTTGCAGTTAAGGCCCAAGAGAGTTTAAATTGATGAATTATAACAGCATTCGTCTTGTAACAGAACTGTGGAACATGTGAATCAAATGATGACTTTCAAGAAAGTCAAAGCATTTAGTGTTTAAGACAAAACTAAACTCGACAATATACATGTACTAATTAATATAATTTTATAGTATTAATATTAGTCTTGGAATGACAAGCCATCCAGCGTAAACAATTTTAATATTAATAATCTAATTATGTCTATGGACTTACATGTTCCTACCTTTCGTGGCCATGTTCAGAGGCTCAGTAGTGAAAGGAACTTGCTTTACGTCTGATAAGGATCTTAGTATAATAAGTTATAAAGTCATAACGATAAAATAGGCTGAAATTGAAGATTTTTAATTATTATCAGTAATAAGGATTCTTGATTATGTTGTATCTTCTGATTTATACTTTTTTGTTGCTGTTTGTTAAAAGTCTGGATGTCTTGTTGGATTCCTGTAGTGTCAATGTTTGTGTGTGTTGGACTCCGATGTTAAAATAGTACTAATATATCTATTCAACCACTGTAACACTGGGTTCGTGTGTTCGAATGCCGCTTGAGGTACGCACATATATATTGCGTTCTTTCTGTATTTGTGTTGTTCCCTATAGGATGGGCCGATCCCCCGCCCAGGGAACTGTACCGATGTCTATAAATGGTTTATAAAACGTGGAAGACGAGAGGTGTTGGAACTCATTGACTTCTGCTATGGTCGGCTGTAGACAAGATACTGACTGTAGCAACAGTTTCTAAGGGGAGTGTGAACTGGCGAAGGACTATTGTCACTGGTTGCATTGCCCTTCACGTAAGGGGCAACATGGAGACCTATTTCGGGCACCACGATGTTGGAAAATGTAGAAATTGAGAAGAAAGGGCGGGTTAATAGATATGGAAGTGGGGGCGGAAAATCTGTAGGGCAAGAGGCAGGGGCTGGACCGATTAAGGCAATCTAATTTCACGATCTCGTTATTAAATTTGAGAAACGAAAATTCAATTTTCACACACGAACTCTCCCTGCTGCTATATTGCTGATGGCGTGTAACGTTATAACATTGGGCCGTGGTTAGCGTTCCTATGGTTAAACGGGCCGCTAAGTGGAGGGATGTTCCAGACTCATTTGACGAAGTTTTGATGCACGGACCCGGAGCGGTTCGGTACCGGGTGTTCAAGAACATACTCCTGTTTTAAGGTGTCCTATACCATAAATAAAAAAGTTTCTGTTTTTTTTTAATTTGTTGACCGGTTCACGGCTGTTCGCTTCGCGGCGACCGGTGCACCGCCGGCTGCGAGGCGCATACTAATTTTAGCGATGAATCAGCATGCCTGATGGCCGATAACGTTTGGGATGAAGGAAAGTAATTAACTTGTGGATCGCTTGACGGCATTATGTTACAGAGCGAGCAGTGTTGTTCATGCATGTGAATTTGTTTATGATTTGTCAGCAGTAGGCAGCAGTTATCAGCTCCATTAGCCGTAAGTTCTCAGTTACAGTTAGTGGGCAGTACTGTACATCATGGTGCGGTATACTTGAGAGCAACGTGTATTTGTATATGACACATGTCTGAAATACGGATCTGCTGGAAAGTGTAGGCGAAAATTTTGACGTAAATTTCGTGATGAAAGAGTTCCCAGCAGACAGACAATTCACAATTTGGTAAATAAACTCAGAACAACGGGAGTCTTAATAGGCAAGAAACAAGAACATAATCATGTTATATTTTAGCGTCCTGTTGCACTGATTTAAGTCCATGATTTATTCACCGTCTTTTAGTGCATACACTTATCTACCTCACTCCTTTCTCCCGCACTACATGTTTCGGCACAAAAGTGCCATCTTCAGGTGCTTATTCGATTAACGTCAAACTAGTTCACTGCATGCCTTGTCTTCATATTAAAATAATTAAAATATATATTTATCATATATACCGACAAATATCAAATATTAAAAATATTAAAATTGTTCAGGATTTTTCCTACGTCGTATCTCACTTCTCGAGTCACCTCTAATCTCTTCTGTCGGAGCACTCTTTCTATTATCGTATGTGTATTGTGCTTTGTGTTGTGTCTTGCTCCTGTGACTGTGTGTGTGACTAGTGCAATAACGGCACAGACAGTTCATGCCTGAGATCGCGCGTGCAATGTAATCCGCATCTTACTAACTAATTACAGATAATTGGTCTTTTGGAACCTTCCTTATTAAAAAGCTGTTAGTCTCTCAGCTTGTAGGAAAATTCCCTACCTCTATGGCTTCTAAGTAGTACATTACCATGTCCACAAAAGCCGTACCCCTGGACATCCATTTACCACTAGTCCCTCCATTTATAACTAGGTATAGCCAGTGGTTTCTTACATTCCAGACTTCTCAGTTTCTACGCGTGCTATGTGCCAGCTCAACTTTCTTGGGTTTATCTGTATAGATATACATGGCGAGGAGAACAAATTACCAAGTTCATGTTTATGAAACATCACAGACAAACGAAATAGAAACTGGATTAATTAAAATGCGTGCATCTTCATTTCCGGCAATTATTCGTGTTGGAGTATTGCAGAGCGGATGTTGAAGTGCAACCGGTGACCCTAATTCAATGAAATGCAATCAGCATAGTGAAATTAAGCCAATTTCCACACTTAGAACAATTTGTGTGCGAGAGAAACTGTCAGAGACGTGATGGAGGGTTGGGCCGGGGGCGAGCGAGTTGTGCGCGAAAAATGATGACGTACTGATTGAATGATGATAGGGGAGGGTAAAAATCACAAGCGCAGAGATAGAATAACCCCCCAGGGTGCACTCAATTTTTCTTTTCTCCCCTTATAGACCATCTTATCTCAGACACCAATATATGACACACAATTTTTCACTCAAAGAAAGCCTGTTTATTCTTGTTTTTATTCATAAATATGCAAGGCAGGGAAATTTATACGCATGACTCCAAAAGTCACCCGATATGATGAAGACATCTTAGGGAATTTATTAAGAACTTAAATTACGTAGATTAGCCTAGAAGTGCGATACGTAATACAAAAGATTGTCGAGATGATGAGTTTCTTGTCTATTTATTTATGGTTTACTAATATAACGCCGTATTCCTTTCCGCTTCTGCACGTTGTCTAGTGATGCGTCCACGCCGAGGTTTAGCTAAATCTCCCACGAATAACACGCACTAATACTCAATCGTAACCCGCCTTCTTTGTATATTATCTCGTGTATGAGTGTGACTGCAGACTAGGTTTGGATTGGTGAATAGATTTATTGGCAAATTACAGATCCTAACCACAAATAACTATAGCACTATCGCTATTTCTACATTTTACAGTTTACTAGAGCACACAGTCTGGTGTTCTCAGTCTGTTACTAGACGTCTCCTGGTAACGGCTGCAACAGTAGTTAATCCTTTGCTTCAGGCTCAAGTCCTTTCTTCACAGACTCACTTACAGAACTGACTAAGCTGATCTTGTCCCTTTGCTTATAACATCGCTGCACGGACCACGTGGAAAACATCTCATCTATTGTTGCGTTCGTGTCTGTTAGCGCGGGAACGTGTTTACCGAACCGTTGCCCAGAAGCCCTGATATGTCTGCCTATCTCGCTGTCGTTGCATAGCAACGGCTCTACACGCCACAGTATTATACTAAATTTCTCGTATTTGCAACCGAATTTTATACTCACAGAACAGAATCACTCCATAACTTAGGTTCATGCAGCGTCTCAGCGCTCGACGGTTCGTTGCTATGGCAACCCTTTATACACATAGAAGGATTTGTTTAAGGTTTATTTACCAACCCCGTCAGGCTGTGCAATATGGGATGACAATATTGTCAGAGAATGATGCATCGGAAAGGATGTGAACGGAAGTCGTAGTGGCTTGAAATATTTGACTGAAGTGACTGAGGAAACTCTCGAAGAATCTCAATCGGGATACTAGGTTTCCAATCCAAGGTTCGAACTAGGAACTTCCCGAATACGAACGTGGGCGACGATCATTAAGGGTGATGAGATGGGTGGAACATGTAGCATGTATTTGGATGTTACAAGTGAATATGATATATTAGTATGAAAATGTGGAAGGAAGATGTTACTTGGAAAACGTCGTAGATGGAAGGATAATATTAAAAGCGATTTTAATGAAATTGGAACCGAATGTTTGATTTGCATGGAGACACGCCACTGCAGGTATCTTACAATTCCTTTGACACTGTGAAATATGTTTACAGCCATGTTTCGCAATATCTTTATTATATGTCTCGTGAATACCCGTCGTCTTATTAGTATCTGAGGATATTAAATCCTCAAATGGGAGTCTTCACACGTATAGACCTGCCTCTATATTTCGCTTTCTCCACATCTGCTGAGAAAGTGTCACGTGGAAGCTGGTACAGTCGTAGCAAACAGAATGACTATTCTGTATTGTTAACCGCAAATATAAAGTAACCATATTATATTATATTTAAGCATCCTGTTGCACTCTAAACGTTAAGAGTATACACCTGATGATGGCCGATAGAGGCCGAAACATGTAGTGTAGAAAGAATAAGATCAAAGACATATAAATATATATTGTTTGCACTTAGGACGGAGTTTGTATCATTTATAAAGTAGCCCCTCTCTTTATTTAAGCACAACGCCATTAGGCTGTATAGGGGAGTGGAGTTATAGCTCCATTGTTCTTCACTTCAGCACTAGATAGAGGTGAATGGTCAGCTTCACGCCCCGGCCGCTTCACTCTATGAAATACAGCTCTCCGTACCCATTGAATAGGAGGTTGTGTGGGTTTCGGAGCCGTTTTGGGAGCCTTGAAGAAGAGATTAATCCTTTTGTCGGGAATCGAAACCCGATTTCTCTTTCGTCCAGATCATAACCTATGCAATGTTCTGACTGAGCTATGTTTAGCCTTAAAAAGAAATAAACTCCGTGATTTTAGTCCGCAAGCGAACTATACCGACCGAGCGATCGCCGCTTGTCGGCGACGTTAGTGCCAACTTTTGCGAATAGAGGGTGTCGCGTGGACAGCGCAACGGATCCCCACGGCCGTTAATTTCGGTTTTCTAGACCGGAGCCGCTATTTCCTTGAAAGAGCTCCTCAGTTATCCTCACGAGGCTGAGTGGACCCCGTTCCAGACCCACTACTTGTCAGAAAAAAATTGGTAGTGTTGGGAATCGAACCCGGACCTCTGGATCTGTAGCCAGGAAGGCTGTCCACTAGACCACAGAGGCGGTATATGTTTAGCCTTCTTGAATAGAAAATCGTATGGTTGGAATATGTATATATATATATATATATATATATATATATATATATACAGGATGATTCATGAAGTTTTACCCCCACTTAGGGAGGGCATTCCTGAGGTAATTTGGAGCAAAAAATGTTTACTAATGGTATCCAACTCATAATTAAAGAGATACAGTGATTTGAAAACTGGCGAAAAATCTTTTTTTCTTTGAATTTCAGTCAAAACAAACTAGAAATACAATACAAACACTTTGTAAATCGTTAATGTTTTAGGAAAGAAGCATTCTAAAACCAATTTTTTTTTCAGTTTCTTAATTTTGCATTGTGCAACATTTTTAATCGATTTTGTGTTACAAAATTACATTATTTTCAGCATCCCATTCTGTAAACATACCAATGGTTGCATATCACACCCTTCTATCAATCTGTTTCCTTTAGACTGTAGTGCTTTAGAAGACGACTGGATTTACATAAGATTTTCAAAAACGTCTCCCTGCATGTCAACACAAGGCGTCGCACGCGTATGAACCGCTTTACTTATCTACCTACGCGCAACATTCAAACTGCTATACCTTATCTGCTGACATAGCCGACTGGAACGTATGGTCGCCCACGCTGAAGCATAGCGCTGCATTCACAATGATGCGTTTCTAAAATCTATTGTTACCCCGTAACTATTGAAAATCGACCACAAGTTTATAAGGAAATTTTGCAGGAAATAACCCCAGGAATACGTACCATAAGCCGGGGTAAAACTTCGTGAATCACTCTGTATATACATGTATTGCTTCTGATCAGATTTGTGTCCAGTTATGTGACGCATTAATAAAATAACGCGCATATTAAGTGTGTTAGAGAAGAAGGCTCGCTTAGCATTTAGCTCCAAGAGAGAAGATGTAACGCGGAGAAGATTAGGTAATGAGGAGCTTTACAAATTGTGATCTCCACCACATATTATTAGGATAATGAAATCAAAGAGATGAGATGCGCTGGACATGCGGCACGCACGGATGAAATGACAAATATCTACGGACATTTAATCTGAGAACCTGGAAAGAAGAGAATACTTGTAAGAGCTCGGCATAGATCAGAGTATAATATTAAATGTGGGCCTTAAAAACATAGTGTAGTGAGGATGCAGATTGCATTGATGTAACTCAGGATGCGGCCAATTGGATGGGTTTTGTGAGTATGAAAATGATCGACAAATAAACAAACAAACAAACTCCGTGGCTTTAGTCCGCAAGCGAAGTATATCGATCGAGCGACCCGCGCTTTTCAGTGAAGTTAGTGCCAACTTTAGCGGATAGAGGGTGTCGCTCACGGCGGTTAATCTCGGTTTTCTAGACCTGGAGCCGCTATTTCCTTGAAACAGCTGCTCAGTTATCATCACGAGGCTGAGTGGACCCCGTTCCAAACCCACTACTTCTCAGAAAAAATCTGCTAACGCCTGGAATCCAACCCGGACCTCTGGATATGTAGCCAGGAACTCTGACCACTAGACCACAGAGGTTCGACAGAAGTGAAAAGTTTTCCGTGAAGTTAGATGCAGTGTGTTCCTCCGACCAACTACTCTCTGCAGTGAAAGTGCGATAGCGGTTTTGTTTTTCGAATGGAATTCCTCATTTCCATCGTTTTCTTCAGTTACGATTTTTTAATTTGAGTGATATTCCTCCTTTAAATTTGTAGCTAATACTGCCTGTGTGTGGGAGTCAGGATAGCTCAGTATGGCGAAGAGATATGGCAGTGATTCTCAACCTCCGTGAGACAGCGGCCCGCTCGTTGAGAAACACTGGGCTATGGGATATACGGCCGGCGTGAGAGTTTGCTCCACATCAACTAGAGCTGCTCCAGGCACCATCCAGCCTCATATCCACTGGGAACAAAGAGATCTGTCCTCTTGACTAAAGCGGCCGAGGCGTGAAGCTAACCACTCATCTCCATCCAGTGCCGAGGTGAATAATAATGGAGCTGTACCTCCACTCCTCTGTATGACGTAATGGCCAAGATAGATACTGTGATGTTGGTAAGGAAAGCGCAAATGTAACGGGGGGGGGAGAATGCTTCTACCTGTCTGCATAGACACCACACATTCAGAAACTTAGTAACGTTATAAATACAACGTGAAAGCTAGCTTTATGGAAATATAAATAGTACGAAATTAGTTCATTTAAATGGCTTTTATTCAAGTTCTGATTAAATATTCTCTCTCGTGTTTTGCCACACCTGGGACTAAATTTAGTTACAACCCCTAATGAAAGCGCAGAATATATATATCTAAGTTTACATTAAATACAATGAGCGTATCTCGCCATGTTTATAAGGTAAATATGAAAATGTTCTGCATTTTAATTAGTGTTTCATTCAGCTAACGTTTAGGGAGCATTGCTGTGTTGCGTGTTGTACGGGCCACCCTCCCACCCAGAATATATGAATACCTTTCTAACGATAATAAAGTTACGTGGTTCTATTATTTGAAGATTGTATCTGGTTTACTTAGAGGGTATGTATCTTGTGTAATGAAGTTGAATGTTGCAAGTAAACACTCTGTTTATTAACAAGAATTGCAAAAATATTGCCCCAGGTTCGTTACATGACAATAAAATGGAGTGCTATGTAAAAGTAACCAGGAAATTATCTTCAGATATTTATTTCAAATCAGACTGCATATTACTTATGTTTCATGTTTAATATTTTATAATTTGCACTTCTTGCCAAATATTATAAGGAGGACCAAATCAAGGATGGTCCTGTGCATGTAGCACGCATGGGGTGGAGGATAAAGGTTTTGGAGGAAAATGTGAAGGAAAAGGCACATTTGGAAGACCTATGTGTAGATGGGAAGGGAATATTAAAAAACAATATTGCAAAGAAATATGTCAGGTTCATTTGACTCAGGACATAGATCGTGTTGGGTTCTTGTGAACTTCTGAGTTCCGTAAAACTTGATGGTTAGCTGAGCAAATATCAGCTTTTGAATAAGAATTCTGTTCCATTGGGTGAGTTAGATATCTTAATTTCCATTTGTTTTACAGAGTTTCCCACGTATACTTTCTGTTCTTGATTAATGTTTGTACATTTCGCCGTTCGGAAGGGTAAGGATGTGCTAGGTGTCTAGAGCTTGTGTGACGTCAGCCACTCTCCGATACGTTTGGAGGCGCGGACGTCCAAATATCTGACAACAGACCACGTGCCTAAAGGTGGAAGCAAATTGAGTGTAGGAACTACGATGTGTATTTGATTTGCATATTTTATGAACAGTACTGTCTTCTGGAGTGTTGGAGCATGCAACCCGATAGAAGTTCACCGACGTTTCGCAGGCACATAGTCATTTCATCTTCATTGTCGAAGTGTAAGCTAGACAAGGAACGGGCAAAGTGTAGAAAGCCCGCAGAGTTGCTTCTTGTCCGACCCTGCAGATGGACTCAGTACGGTCCTCCGATTCACCTGTGAACTTCTACCTGACTGCACCGTGTCACATCCAAATAGTCACTGCTGTGGCAACCTCAAATCTCTCATATTTCATATCTGCTATGTATGTAATTATTTCTATATTGAAGAAAGCAGTCTTCTGGGATTTGGCACCGTGCATATGTGGTGTTAACCGACGATTCGGAGGAACGTATCAACTCCATCTTCAGGGTAGAAGAAAAATATAAGAAATCCGCGGATTTCTTATATTTTTCTTCTACCCTGAAGATGGAGTTGATACGTTCCTCCGAATCGTCGGTTAACACCACATATGCACGGTGCCAAATCCCAGAAGACTGCTTTCTTTATTTCTATATTGTTCGTACGTAATTTATGGTTCAACTTGCTGTTGCTGCTCTACTTTGAATAACCACGCTTTCAGCTATTCATCATTTAAACTCCATTGGTAATTATATGTACCACCTGCTTTAATGTTTTGAAAACTCTCCGTTTTACGAACACTGTAGTCACGTTTTTCATATGATTCTCACAACAAACGTTTCTTTTTCTCTTTTTGAAAAGGCATTAGAGGTTTGGTGTTTGTTGTTTAGACGCAGCGCGTTTTGTTACCCAGCTCAAGTTCAGTGCTATATATTAACTACAAGCGGAAAGGCCCCTTGAAATTTAATGCGAATCACCTATTTCCTGTCGTCATCCTTCATACCGATTCTTTCTTTCCTTTATCACTTTTACCTTTATCTCGCTCCCTCCTTTCCCCCCATTAAGACGTGAATCAAGTTTCGAATGTAGAGCTTCCACACGTGAATACTTCGACGTGAGAACTGCATAGCATACACACACAGACTAACAGCCACAAACAGTTTCCTGTCATAACTAGCGTAGAACGGGGTTGTCGTGGGAGAGCCAGGATAGCTCGGTCTGTGACTAGGGTAAGGGCTCGATGTCCGATTTCCGGCAGCAACACTTCTGCTTAGCGTCCAGACCTGCCCTGCCCCTTATGCAGCCCCCTATCTAACGGGTTCCATGAGGTAAAGCAGCCGCGGCATGAAGCTTACCACTTCATCTAGTGTCGAAGTCAAGATTGTGTGGAGCTGTACTTCTGCTCCCCAACACATCATCGTGGCGTAGTGTTTAATTAAGTGTATGGACAATTCTGTCTGCACTTTTACCGTTTAATTCACAGTTCAGAACGTAATTTCAGAGAACATTGCCATATTTTAGGCGAAAAGTCGTCAGCTTTCCACCACAGAGGCCAGAGTTCGGTGCCAGGTCAAGGCGCGTGACAGTTGAGGTGGATACAGTGGCTCTGCTGCATGTTTTTTTCCGTGTACTTCGGTTTCCCCCTCCAATTATCATTCTATCAGTTTCGCCACGTTCATATGTGATTATGCAAGCCGGCGCTATATAATCTGTATACTGACAGCGTCGTTTAGTAAGCAACTTAAACAGAATTGCAGGCCCCAGTGGGGCACAGAGGAAGAGAAGTTTATGTAAAAGAATGTTAGCAACATGTGAGACACACTGTGTCCGTAGTGAAAGCCAAATGAGCTGTTTCCAAGCAGCTGGCTGTGATGGACAGTTTGGTGGCCGAAAAACATGTTGTGTAAGATTGAGCTGCAGCAAACTTTCCTTTTGAAAGGCTGGCGGTGAAATTTCTTGCACGAAAAGTAATACTGAAACTTCTTGACAGTGGCAGTTGGATGAATGCCTCAGAATTATGGTAGAATTTTACCTTCATTCATGAGTATAATTTGTCTAAAACATCTCTGAGGTTACGTCATACTTTGGGTAGGCAACCTTACGGAAGAAGAGTCCCCTGTGTGTTCAACGAAACCTCTGGTATGGCGATTTTGGTTCCTATTGCATGTAGAAAATGGAGTTCAGTTAATTTTTAATAACGACATAGCAATTTACGTCACAATATGGCGATGACGCACCCTCGAAAATATTTTGGACAGAGAATAAGAGTTATTGATGAGCAAAGGGAAAAGACATGATAGAGTTTTTCATTTTTTCCTACTGAAGTTATGGAGACAAGCGATAAATATGTTGTAGAATACGGGTTTTCTGGGGCGTGACGTAGTCTGTTAGAAGTTTACCGACGTTTCGGAAGAACTTCCTTCACTTTCTGGGACACAGAATAATCCAAGTAAGTATTCAGCAAGAAGCAGGATCGAATCCCGATGAGGTGGATTTTTCCGATTGACCTAACCCTTCCAGCCGCACTATGGCACTGCGGTCGACTCAGCCTCCAACAGAAATGATTACCAGGAATATTGTTGGGGGTAAAGGGCGGCCGGCGTGTAAGGCTGACAACCTCACTGCCGTCTATGAACAGATTGTCTAGAAAATGTGGGAACCTCAACATCTCACAACCCTATGGGCCTCCACGGCCTGTTACAGGAATACCTTTACTTACTTACCTACAATTGGGCGCAATTCGTATGGTTGCTGCATATTACAACTGGTGCACACCTCGAGGCGTTCTTCCTCAAGGGGCTAACTGGACGAAAGCTTATACAGCACAGGAAATGGTGAGGTTTTCCGTTGAGTTCTCAGCGACAGTTACACGGGCAAATAAACACGAAGATATCGCATTACTGGGATTAACAATTGTGAATTGTTTGCCCCCAGGCCGCAATGCAGGGGTGGCCAAAGTGTTGCACATATATTCTGAAGGTTTCTGACAATGATATATAACAGTTGGGATTGTTAGGTTTTTGGGCTTTGTCCAGGATTTCGGAAGCAGGATCTGTTTCCGTTTTCAGTGCGAGATACTCTTTTGGGTACATTAAAGGAACTAATCTCAATCACTTGACAGAACTTTCGGGATTTCTGGATTTTTGGGGCTGTGTTCGGTGAATGAATTTATTTTTTTCTAAAAGACCCAAAAGAGAGTGTCCCACCCACTCACCTGAGGATGGAAGCAGATTCAGTTTCCGAAACGTTGTGATTGACGAAGCCCAGAAAGCCAGGGATTGCGTTGCATATTTCTTGTTGGGGACTGTACGCTTGCTGCTAATATCGATCCGCCCATTTCGGCAGCGGGCCGTTGAAGTGGTGCAGAGGGGGTGATGGGAGGTAGGTAGGATATGGGAGACAGGTGTTTGTAAACAACTGTGGGAAATGTAAGGATTATTCCTACATTTTGTGTGGGTTTAACGTCTCTTTATAGTGGGATAACTGAAGTTTGCACACAGATTCATACATTCCTGTCTTCTGCTACCTCTCAAACAGACATAGCAGTGGGAAGCAAACCCGCAAGTTGGCAAGATTGGTTTGGATGCTCTCAGACCGGAACTACCTTCTGTTTCCCCCCGTCCACTCCTTTCCCCCTCCTCACACCTTGTATCTTAGTGGTAACCATCCATGTAGGCGGGTTGTGAAGTTAACCACATCGTCACAATATTAACTTTTTCCCTGAAGCTGGTGGCAGCATGTTTCTTCAAAATATTAATATCTACCTACAAGATTACACGGTGTCACAGCCCAGAAGAGCATATTAACTGTTACCGACTTCGTGAAGGGGTATGCCATAGCGTACTTGTTTGAGGTACTAGGCTACAAGCCTGAACGTTGCGGGTTCGATTCCCAATGAAGGCAGTGGACCTTTCAAATTACCTAATATTTCCAGCTGCACAATGGCCCTGGGGTCAACTAAACCTCTAACGGAAATGAGTACCAAGGATCTGAGTTATTGGGTGTAGAACTGGGGCCCACACAGCCACATATCCAGTGGATACTGAGGTTAAAGAGGCCGAAGCGTGAAGGTGGCCATTCAGTAGAGCTACACGTTCATTCGCATTAGTTTGAAGGGCATGTAGCTTAATTATGCACAGGGAAATTTTTACTTCATTTTTGCCAGAATTACTGCTTAAATTGGGGTATAAATTTTGTGTATTCCATGTCTAGAAGGCCTCTGAGGTTGTTATCAAATAGTGACGTAAATCATTACGTCATAATCGCCGTACCAGAACCCTCATTCGAACGCACAAGAACTTTCCTTCCGTGAGATTTGTTACTGAGGATGTGACGTTTCATCGGAGATCTTTCAGAGAAGTAATACTGGATGCCAGTAGGACGAGATGGAGAGGCCGCACCATAGCTCAAGCGGTTAGTCGCTGGCTTCCCACGGCCCGGGTTCGATCCCGGGTCTGGTCAAGTGGGATTTGTAGTGGACAAAGTGGCACTGGAGCAGGTTTTTTCCGAGTACTTCGGTTTCCCCTGCCAACCTTCATTCCACCAATTGCTCCACAGTCACCCTCACCTATCGTTTGGGGCTGGTACAATAAGCCAGAAGTGGCCGCAGTACAAGGGACTTAGTCCCACCCCACTAGCAGTATAAAAAAGATGAGGTGGAAGGGAAAGCTATCTGTATGCCCTACTGTACATTATCCTTTCGAAAACTGAAGGAGTTTCCGAGAAAACCTCTTGTAGGGCAGATGAAGCTCCAGCCCTGCACCAGACAACCTAGCTGTATATATTTGGAGACGATTTTAATGGAATGTCAGTAAGGGGTTGACAAGCCGGCAACTGCCATTCAAATGAGTATGAATGGTGAAAGCTTGGGATGGAACACAATACAACTTAGTGTAACTTCGGTAAGTTAATATTAAAAAATTGAATTCCAAATTACTTCCAGTAGTTATGATAATGAAAGAAGAGCTGGTATAGCTCAGTCAGTATAGTGATTAGGCTACATGATACAACGAACAAGGAATCTCGTTTCTGTTTACGGATAAGGTACAGACTTTCGTCTTCTCCAAAGAGTCCAGACTTGTTCAGGAGCCCAAGTTGTGTTCTGTATGAATGGATGTAGGGGTTCTTTCCCTGGGGGGGATAAAGCAGACGGGGCGCGAAGCTGACCAATCATCTGAGGATGAGGAATATTGTTTATTTCTCTTTGTTTTCGACGCACGCGAATGTTTATTGAGAACTTCACGGTGTCTATGGGATTCCACCTGGACTGGGTTTGCGGTTTTCACTACCTGAAGCCCCTCCAAGGACTGCTCCCTCTAATCTTCGTGTAATTGAGCAGTCGGTTTGCAGAAATTTGGGATTATATAGGAACCAGGAGGGAAATGGTGGACAACAAGCAAGTTCCCATTGGCTCGCCAGTAGCACTCGGCTGGATTATGATGTGTGGGTAGACGCATCCGTCACTCGGGGGAACCTGGCTTCTCAGGTATGGTGTGTTCACCCTGGTGATGCCCGCGTTTAAGCTGCCACTGCGACACTAGTAGTCTCGTGCAGGAGTAGTGCATGTGGATGTCGTAGTTTCCTGATGCTGCCTGACGCCCTTTTAATCACTTCATTTACGGATGTGACGTCTAGCGCTATGGGCATTGATGTCCCCGTCATATGTTCTATTCTGTCGTGGCTCTACGGCCCTTTGTTGGGCCTTGGCCACTTTTTTAAGTTTCTTAATCCTATACGCAGTCGATAGGACTCCTTGGACGGGGATCAGCCCGTCGCAGGGCCGCTACGTACACACAGAACGACACAAACAAACAATAAGCGCAGACAGGCATCTATGCCGATCGCCTCTGTGGTCTAGTGGTCAGAGTTCCTGGCTACAGGTCCAGAGGTCCGGGTTCGATACCCGGCACTATCAGATTTTCTGAGAAGTAGTGGGTCTCGAACGGGGTCCACTAAGTTTCGTGAGGATAATTTAGGAGCTATTTCAAGGAAATAGCGGCTCCGGTGAAGAAAACCGAGATTAACGACCGTGGGGATTCGTTGCGCTGACCACACGGCGCCATCTATCCGCAGAAGTTGGCCCTAACTTCGCCGACAAGCGGCGGTCGCTCGGTCGGTATAGTTCACTTGCAGATTACAGGCCATGTATTTTTTTGTTTTGTTTTGAAACAAATTATCGAAACGGCCTACTACTAATTTGAAAATTGCTAGTAATGTACGCAGGGAGCCGGCTGTTATCCCGAGTGGAAGAGGGCGAAGCGTTCGGCTGCGGTCGACTGGGTACTCATCCGAGATTTTCACGTCCTTTTGGCCACGTCTGTTCATCTCTCTGAGTTGCATTTTTCCACGTCATCTTTACGTCTGCGCACGGGCGGCAGAATTACGCTCGCGTGTTCCTATCCTTAGCATATAGATACGTAGTATATCTGTATGTTATTTCAGCATAGTGGAGATGTTTCAACCCTGCCAGGTGTATTTATTTCTGCGAATTCCAACGAAATATGGAGAAGTATTTTCCAGTTCATTACACTAGGGGAAGCCTCCCATGCTCCACTTGACCTCTTCTGTTGTTTTCTTTCAGCTCCCTCCCCACCCTCACGCTCTGTCCCTCATTCTTTTCCATTACAACGTTCAGGATAACGTCCACTCTTCGCTCACTGCAGAAGGCAGCAGAGCTGTTGTTTTACCCGCCTCAATACAAACTTCCCCTAACTTTCTCATATACGGAGCACTAGAAACCAGTGTGATACTTAGAGACAATGGGTCTTGGCATTGTGGCGGATTTACGTGCTTTCAGCCCCCACCGCCCTATTACGAAAAAGTGTTTTCTTTTTTGGCATGCCACGTGTACCTCGCTAGCGCCTGACCGGTCGGCCGGATTTGATTGAGGTTTGATATTCGTGAGTCTACCCATCATAGGTCTCTGCCTGGTAAAAAAGGTAAAACTATCCCAGGCAGGCCTTGGAGGCCCATAGGGATGTGAGACGTCGAGGCTCCCACGTTTTCTATACAATCGGCTCACAGATGGCAGTGAGGTTGTCAGCCTTACGCGCCGGCCGTCCTTTACCCCCCCAGGAAGATTCCTGGTACTCATTTCGCTTTTAGAGGCTGAGTCTACTCGAGGCCCAGACACTGATTGTCTAGGCAATAGCCTTAATATTACCTGAGGGCCGGAACCAGTCTTCATAGACATCGTACCATCTGAGGCCATCTCAACTGTGTACTTCATAAATCACTCTCATCAGTAATACCAACACTGCTTATTAATTTCATTACGCATACATACATATATACATACATACATACATAATGACTGTATAAGGGGTGGGCCTTCTCGGCCCTTGCACCGAGACCCGCAGTGGTCTGTAAGTTTTCTTTCTACTTGTCGTGTGAGATGCTCAAATTACGAGTACAGTGAAAGGAAAGCAGGCGGTTAGTTCTTCCCAGAACTTGTTGTATTTCTGGGAATGAGACAAGTACACTTTGTATACTTGTCTTATTCCCAGATTTTTCAATTGACCTAATCCTTCCAGCCGCACTATGGCCCTGGGGTCGACTCAGCCTCTAACAGAAATGAGTACCAGGAATTAATTAAATAATTTTCCTGGGGAGTAAAGGGCGACCGGCGTGTAAGGCTGACTACCTCACCGCTATCTGTGAGCCGATTGTCTAGAAGATGTGGGAGATTCAATATGTCATAACCGTATGGGCCTCCCTGGCCTGTTACAGGGATACCTTTAGCTTTTTTATTTTACACTCTGTGGACAACATGGATATGAACGACGCTGATTTAGAGAATTACGAGTCGTTGCAATTTCGCTGGCGTCTGTCTTGCGGACTGCGAAAGCATCTCTTGAAACCATCCGAACCATAAAAGAGCATTTACCATCAAATGCGAATCTGGTTGGTTCCCATTTTAAATTCCGCTTTTAAATCAATCTCTCTTTCTTTCTCTGTTCCCGGCCACGTAATTAGGATTCAGTACACGCGTAATAACCCAGAATTCAATGCGAGCAACACATGTCCCTGTGTGGTTTTTGCGTCTCTGTCAGTCACATTTTCCTCTCATTTCTTCCCTCTGTGTTCCTCCCTCCACCCTTATTTTTTGCTTCATGTTTCGGGACATAAGAATCACAAGCACGTCCGCCAGGCTGTTGGGGGTGGGGGAGGTTTCGCCGTGTGAGGGGTAAACTGACGCGAGACACATGTGATCCGAATATTAAATCACCGGTGACAAAGCCTTTTTTTCTACCAGCCAAACTAATGTCTGCTGTCGCAACTCACAGCCTAAGCTAAATTCACAATTAGAGGTGTTTAATTCACAGTGACAGGTGAATGATATGCAACCCATGAACATTTTGAGATTAAAGTTTGGTGCACAATTTAGTACAGTTTACACTTTGTTAACCTATTCGTAATGTAATTATTCAAATTCGTGTCTTCTTTTGGCTGATTCGTACAGTGCCCAATGCACATCATAAGCTTCTGGTACTCGATCGTCTCCCCAAATTGACTGACTTCTTTTGGTGTAGGTCAGTAGTACCCAATTTTTTTGGGCCACATCTCCCTTGCCCCTCTATCTTTCCTTCATTAACTNATTGACTGACTTCTTTTGGTGTAGGTCAGTAGTACCCAATTTTTTTTTGGGCCACATCTCCCTTGCCCCTCTATCTTTCCTTCAATAACTTTTTAAATGGCAGTATCTGCGTAAAACATGACCAATCCAATTAGCCTTCCGTTTTCTTATTTCATGCGGATAGAAGTGACAAGAAGACGAGGAAGAAGACGTAGGAAGATGCTGGATGACCTTGGGGACAGAAGAGGATACTGTCATTTGAAGGAAAAAGCTCTAGATCGCATTAAGTGGAGGAATTGTTTTGGAAGAGACTGTGGACCTGTCGTCTGACAGATTACTGATGATGATGATCTCCCTTGATTCCATAAACTTGTCGCCAGTGCCCCCTGCCCTACCCTATAAAAACAGTCTTCAGAATAGCGGTTTGCACAACCCACTGAGGAAGATAATAGCAATAAGGTACCGCATTTAGTAACTGCTTCACTGTCAGTAAATTCTTAATGCGGTGGATGGGCTTAATGAAGTGACACCAGTTTCCCCGTGTCTGGTCTGAAGTCACTTCAGTCGTAAATAAGCAAGGAGCCCACCTACAGCGCCCCCCATAGATAATCTCACAGCCCCCCAGGGGGCGGTGCAGCTCATTTTGGAAGTCACTGGTTTAGAGGAACCAAGAAATATGAAGAAAACGAATAAAATATCCAGTCTCAGTATCGTGTAATGATATTCCGGTGAATGCAACTCATTGTTTCAGCTCTTTGGCACAGATATTCTGGAAACGTGGCCCAGACTGTGAACAAGATATTCTGGAAACATGGCCTAGACTGTCAACAAGATATTCTGGAAACATGGCCTAGACTGTCAACAAGATATTCTGGAAACATGGCCTAGACTGTCAACAAGATATTCTGGAAACATGGCCTAGACTGTCAACAAGATATTCTGGAAACATGGCCTAGACTGTCAACAAGATATTCTGGAAACATGGCCTAGACTGTCAACAAGATATTCTGGAAACATGGCCTAGACTGTCAACAAGATATTCTGGAAACATGGCCTAGACTGTCAACAAGATATTCTGGAAACATGGCCTAGACTGTCAACAAGATATTCTGGAAACATGGCCTAGACTGTCAACAAGATATTCTGGAAACATGGCCTAGACTGTCAACAAGATATTCTGGAAACATGGCCTAGACTGTCAACAAGATATTCTGGAAACATGGCCTAGACTGTCAACAAGATATTCTGGAAACATGGCCTAGACTGTCAACAAGATATTCTGGAAACATGGCCTAGACTGTCAACAAGATATTCTGGAAACATGGCCTAGACTGTCAACAAGATATTCTGGAAACATGGCCTAGACTGTCAACAAGATATTCTGGAAACATGGCCTAGACTGTCAACAAGATATTCTGGAAACATGGCCTAGACTGTCAACAAGATATTCTGGAAACATGGCCTAGACTGTCAACAAGATATTCTGGAAACATGGCCTAGACTGTCAACAAGATATTCTGGAAACATGGCCTAGACTGTCAACAAGATATTCTGGAAACATGGCCTAGACTGTCAACAAGATATTCTGGAAACATGGCCTAGACTGTCAACAAGATATTCTGGAAACATGGCCTAGACTGTCAACAAGATATTCTGGAAACATGGCCTAGACTGTCAACAAGATATTCTGGAAACATGGCCTAGACTGTCAACAAGATATTCTGGAAACATGGCCTAGACTGCCAACAAGATATTCTGGAAACATGGCCTAGACTGCCAACAAGATATTCTGGAAACATGGCCTAGACTGTCAACAAGATATTCTGGTAACATGACCCACTCTGTGAATGAGGTATTCTGGAATTATGTTCCAGTCTGTGACCAAGGTATTCTAAAGCAAGAATCACTGTTCGAAAAATTGATTTGGAAACATTACCACCACTGTGACCAAGATAATCTGTAAACGTTGTCAACAATCTTAACAAGATATTACTATATGCTGGAAACATTGCCCTCTCTCTGAGCATATTCTAAAACAAGGCTCACGTTGTGAACAAGATATTCCATTTTATTTGGCTACAGAGTCCCAACTGGCCAGTTCTACGGAGACAGAAAGGATTTTGCAGACTTCCAGTTTGTTAGCAATCTGTTTCGTGCCCTTAACATTTGGGTATTATTTTTTTTTATTGCTAGTGGGGTGGGACTAAGTCCCTTGCACTGCGGCCACCTCTGGCCTATTGTGCCAGCCCCAGATGTTAGGTGAGGGTGATTGTGGAGCAATTGGTGGAATGACGATTGGCAGGGGAGACTGAAGTACTCGGAGAAAACCTTCCCCAGCGCCACTTTGTCCACCACAAATCCCACTTGACCAGACCCGGGCTCGAACCCGTGCCGCCGCGATGGGAAGCCAGCGACTAACCGCTTGAGCTATGGTGCAGCCAACATTTGGGAATACCAAGGTTTGAAGCTGTAGGTAACATCGGGTGGTGGAGGGGGGCTGTCTTGGTTTGTCAGTCTTTAACACTGTAGTTTCCCAGTCTACTGCAGAATAAAACCCTGCAGCAATTGACAGTTACACTGACTTTCTGGCAGTAGTCGACTGGTTACGTTGGGAGGCTGTACCGTCTGATGAGGTGTAGTGATGAATTCGAGGACAGAACGACAAGGTTGAATGGGTGGAGCTTGTGATTCGTATTCGGTAGGCTCCAGTTCATATTTTGGTCAGACGACCAAATAGCCTGAATAATTTCTTTCGTGGTTTACTTCAGCCACTTATTTTTAATAATATGCTATGTTAGTCGAAGAACGTAAAGGGCACAGGCCAATTTTGAGATCTTAGCATAAATAGGAGGATAATATTTAAAAGAATCTTATATAAGGTATTAGAGTTAGGGTTCACGATAGGGACCAGTAGTGAACTCTAGTGAAGAATTAGTGAACATTTAGCTTCATTAAAGACGTGGACTATCTTGACAAATTGAGTGACCAGTAGCTTCTCAAGAAGCTCTCTACGAAGTTAAGATATTGAGGAGAATGCTGTAATAAAAGGCTGTATAATTTTATTCAGTTATCTCGTTTAATAACAAAAATATTTGAAATGTTTGTTTTTTTATATTGCGCATTATCTGCCTCGCTTGTTTCAACATAAACAGTGGGGCGTGTGTTTTGGAAAGAGCAGAGGTTTTGAATTTACAGTATGGACAGACTCCCCAAACTCTCACCTCTGTTCCATTTGTTTGTTTTCAATTGCATTATGGGGTAAACATTACGCCGTTGTTTTCAGTGAGCGAAAATTTGTTTATGATGGTTTATGCCCATATAACGTAGCAGACCTAGCGCAGCGACTGTGGGTTCAGTTAGGACAGGAAGCAGATGGTCATCATCTCACCGCGACCAATTTAAATTTCAGCCACTCCGCCACACCGGCGAACGTTGCAAACAAAACGAGTTGGCTATTGACTGCGATGGTGCGTTCAACAATACCAGTAACAATGCCATCAAGTGAATACTATCGCTTGCGTGGCTCACGTTACACTGATTGAAGGGTCACAGTATCAGGAATGTAATTTCCTTTCCATAGAGCAACTGGGACTAGCGTAGGGTAGCAGTAAATTGCTGCTTGCCCTCGCCAGCAGGGTTTTTCTTGGTTCCGGGCCCCGTCGGGACTCAATGACCAGATTTTTCTTCGTCCAAAGACCGTTTATACATCTGGAAATTGTGTCTCCTCTCCGAGGAAAGGAGGGGTTGGTCTCTCTGAGTAGGCGCCACATGTGTTGCACCGTGATTGAACACGAGTGTACCCGCACTCACGGCGTCCACGTAAGGACACTTGTACATCATGAACACCACACACATTTCATCGCCTTACTGTACAGCGGTGACTAGAATTTTATATTCTGGCCGTACAATAGCTCAGGCAGTAAGTCGCCCGCTTCCCACCGCGGCGGCCCGGATTCGAGCCCAGGTTGGATCAGATGGGATTTGTGGTGAACAAAGTGGCAAAGGAACTGGTTTCCTCCGAGTACTTCGGTTTGCCCTGCCAATCTTCATTCTACCGACTGCTCAGCACTCACAATCTCACATCCGGAGCTGGTACAGTAGGCCAAGTAGTGGGCGACGTACCAAGTGGACTCAGTCTCACTCCACCCAAAGAAAGTTAAAAAAAAAGTAGTGCTGAGGACAGGGGCGAGGGCCCTGCTTTTGTCAACACGATAACGTATCTTCTCTTGTCATAAAAGAGGTAGAATTTCTTAAGTATCAGATTGCCAAGAAGGAAGGCTTGTGTGCCGTGAAGTTTGTAGCATGCAGGCTTCTTCCGAACCTTTTCTGCGCCCGCTGCTGGAAGCGCCTTCCGACATGTTGCCAATCGAAACTTAAAGGCCTGGAGTTAAGTCATAATAGCGGTGTTTCTATTGGTCTGTTCCCCTTTAAATGCATTCACTGCCAGGCCTCGGCTTGAGCGACGGGGACGCATTTACAAGTTGTTCTGCTTTAAATTAGAGTCACTTGAACATGAGGGCAGGATTAGTGAGTAAACAAGTATCATTACTTAAAGCCGAGACTGCGCTCTCCTTGTGTGTGATGCTGCACGGTGATACTTGTCACCAGTAGTTCGCGTGACATCTTCGTCAGTTACTTTAAGACGCTATCGGTATTTCCTAGCTTAGTCGGTATAGCGAGTGGCTACGGGCTGTACACCGAGCGGTTGGTGCTCGAATCCCGGTAGGTTCAAGAATTTTCTGTTATCAGAATCTTCCACACTGGCTGTGGGACACACCCAGCCTCCTATCCAATGAGTACCGGGGGCATTTTCCTTAGGGGTAATGCGGTCAGGGCTTGAAGATGACAACTCATTCCCAACTTATGCCGAGGTCAAGAAAACGTGGATCTATACATTCGCTCCCCCATGCGTCTTCATGGCATATTGCTTAGTTAAGCACAGGGACAATTTTACTTCACTTCATCGGTATGTGGTATATAGCGTGCTCATGAAACTTGTTAAGTACGAGTATATCATGTCATATGAAACCATCTCAGCTGCGTACCTCATAAATACCCCCATCAATAATACCAACAATGAGCTTCTCAGATTTCTGAGACAGAACCTTGATATTCCTTGAACAGCTGTACCATTATTCATGGAACTTGGTATGTCATGTCACTGAGGTCATCTTAATGGCGTACATGGCTTATTCCTCTCATCAGTAATGCCAACACTGCAGCCTCTGAAATTGTATTGTTGTACTGGCTTCAATACCCATACATACTGACGTTTTCTTCCTGCTTCTCATGTCAGATACTCAGATAACAGTGAAAGGAAAGTAGGGGATTAGTTCTTCCCAGAACTTCTTGATCTGTGTTTGTGTTGCCCTGTTTAAGTAGCAGCTTTGCGAAAGGCTGATCCCGCATCTAGAGCGCCCTACCAATTATCTGTAAAAGTTTTGGTTTCCAGTTTGTTCTGAACGGGGTAGGCCGCTCCATAGCTCAGGCGGTTAGTCGCCGGCTTCCCATCGAGCCCACGTCAGGTCATGTGGAATTTGTGGTGAACAAAGTGGCGCTGAGGCAGGTTTCGGTTTCCCCTGCCAATTCTCATTCCACCGACTGCTCCACACCATCATCTATCATCCGGGGCTGGTGCAGTAGGTCAGTTAGTGGCCGACATACTAAGTGGACTCAGTCTCGTCCCACCCAAAGGAAAAAAAAGTTTCTAAATGGGAACAGGCCAGAGGGCATAATGCATCAAAGGATGAAGAAGAAGAGGAATTTAAACACTAATGCTCCCTCATAATTATGGGGAATTTCTTTGTGGCGGTTGGTAAGGCGCGTTTCCAAATGAACGCAGTCAGAGGTAGACCTGTGTTACGCTAATGAACTCGAGCCGTGTTGAATTTTATCGCCTTTTTTGAATTTTAAAAACTCAGGCAGCTAATGAAAGCCTGTCTACAAATTGAGGGAGGTTTGCCGTTATGAAATGTCACGGCCTTCCTAGATCGTTGCCATCAGCGCAGATAATGCCATTAATTTTTGTGACTTTGCCCATCCGTTGCCATGGTGACGGTGTAATGACGTGTGTAGCCAGTCAGGGCGGCCACTGCAACAGAACCCGGTGCCTCGTAACAATGCATTCAGTACATCCTGTCACTGAGAAGCCTGTAGTCCCTCATGCAATTCAAGGAAATGTCTGTCTTATATACCGCCTCTGTGGTCTGGTGGTCAGGGTTCCTGGCTACAGATCAAGAGGCCCAGGGTTCGATTCCCGGCGTTACCAGATTTCCTGAAAAGTAGTGGGTCTGGAACGGGGTTCACCCAGCCTCGTGAGAGGCTATTTCAAGGAGCTATTTCAAGGAAATAGCGGCTCCGGTCTAGAAAACCGAGATTAACGGCCGTGGGGATCTGTTGCGCTGACCACGTGACACCCTCTATCCGCTAAAGTTGGCACTAACTTCGCCGACAAGCGGCGGTCGCTCGGTCGGTATAGTTCGCTTGTGGACTACAGGCCACGGAGTTTGTTTTGTTTTGTCTGTCTTATATGGAATCCGAAATTTCATTACCGGATTCAGAAGACATTATGTTCTCGAAAATTAGTGTCGTCTGAGATGTGACGCCATGGAATCTGATAGTTATTTACCGACTTCACGAAGCAGCATTCCGTTATGTTTGATGTTCTCATGGCAGTGAGTATGAAGAACATGTCTTCTGGCTTGTAGTTCGGAGATAGCCCGACGTTTCGGAGGAACATATCGCCTATATCTTCAGAGACAAACAGTAGATCAACTAGGAAACCAGAACAAGTGTTTAGGTTACGCTTATTACCCTTAATATGGAGGTGATGTGCACCTCCGAAACGTCGGGCTTTCTCCGAATTAAACGGCGTTACAACCAAGAGGACCGCGCTCATAATGCTCTTATAATTATCGATTTTTATTTTAATATCTTAACATGTTTACTGATTGGCGCTTTGTATTCCTGTTGTGATTCTGTTGAGCAAGTTAACACATTGGTAACGCTTCTGAGTTTTATCGTTGAGGTTCCTGGTTCGAGTCTCTACCGGAATACTAAAGCCACTAAGTGAAGTCTTTTTGTGGTTTTATAGTTGCTCCAAGTACCTTAAATTAGGCCATGGCCACTTCTTTCAACAGCCTTCCCAGTTCGCCTTTTATGAATCGCTCTATAATTGCACACTACGTATTCTGAGCTATTGAAAATTTCGTAAAATAAACCACCGCAGAGTAAAATAAATATTGTGATACTTCATTATCAGTTAATTGATAAGATATTAAGTATGTTCCGAGGGTCTCGGGTTCGAATCTTGACCCGGAAACCAGTGGTGCACCGCAGTATTTCCATGCAAAAGCGAGATAATTCTATAAATTGAATGTTTCTTCAACATCCTTTCCAACCTATTAGTTCCTAAGCGTCTCATCACCGTTCGACGCTAGTCTAACCCGGCTGATAGCGGCGTGGAATGAGCTACAAATAAATAAATAATTGTAAAACGGCCGGCGCAATTAACGGCTGCTAACAACAACATGGAAAGGAACGTGTTGGCTGCGCATTCCAAATAGCAGAAAGGCGCGGCTGCTAAACGTTGCTGCCAGAGACATCTGAAGTCAGACAGTAACAGGCTTCTGCTCGAGACAACTTGCATCCAAGTAAAAACTAATTGCATATTGTCTCGTAATCCCTTTATAATTGTCCTGAGTCGAGTTTAATTGTTCTTGTTCCTCCACTTCCCCTTGCCCCCCCCCCAATCTGCGGCGCTGGGGCGGGGGACATGCGGGCGTCCCATCATGTTCGCTTACTTAAACTTTAAGCCATTGTCGCTCATCAACCTAAGATGCGTGTACCAACAGTGGCTAGCGTCCTGGATCACTCTAAAAGTTAGTGCTTTCAAGGGCTCACAGGTCCTTTCTCTGTTTCGGGTATAATTACTGAAGACATGGTTCGCATAAGTATGTGTAGGGAGGCAATGGAGGCATGGGTTCATGCATTCTTAAGCTGGGAAGTGTGTGGGAGAACAGTGGTCAGCTTCATGACGCGGGAATAATACCTCATGTACCTCATGGACGTGAGGATACATGGGTCTCAGCGAGTCTGCATGCTGTGCCTCTTACGGGAAACAAACCCCTATTCTTGCATCATTAAGTCTGTTATATAGTCACTATACTGACTGAGCTATCCCGGCTCGAGGCAATTCACAAATATCGGATATAGTAATGCTATTGGAAAATGTGTTTTATTTATTGTTTTTCGCGATAAGAGAATTATTTTTAGGGGTAGCTAAGTACATAATTATTTTAAGCGATGCCGCGAGTTATTGTTGGAGGTGATGGATTAAATCTTACTTGCTTACTTAGTTACTTACGGAGCTGAGCCCTTCTGGAGAAGCCGCCAATTCTGAGGCTACTCAAGAATTTCCCAGCATTTTATGGAACCCGAAGGTTCATTACCGTGTTCACAAAAGCCCTCCACTGGTCCATATCCTGAGCCAGATCAATCCAATCAATACCGTCCATCCTATCTCTCTAAGATCCACTTTTAAATTGTCCACCCACATACGGCTTTGTCTTCGCAGTGGTCCTTTCCTTCTGGCTTTCCCACCAATATCCTATACGCATTTCTCTTCTCCCCCGTCCGTGCTACATGCCCTGCCCACCATATCCTCCTTGACTTGATCATTCTAATTATACTTCGAACAAATCATAATCAAAATTTCTTTGGATTAAAGAAATAAATTATTATCTGAGGTGATGAAATAAATCATCATTCAAAAGTAATTTGAATTAATGAAATAAATTGAGGTGAAAAATAAATATTTTTTTTTTGCTTGTGGAATGGACTGTACCCAGGAAAAGTTCTGTATGAAAATATGGCCGTAAACACAGAATCCGCCGGCCTCTTCATAGCGTTTGAGCAAACACAGCAAATGGAATCGAGAAAAAGAGAAAAGTTTCCCTGTGTTCATCATCCGAAAAGTTGCGAAATAGAAGCCGGACCGGTGTTCTAATATAAAGAGCCAGACCTACATAATCCCAGGTAAAACCTTACACAGGAAGGAAGTTCTCCTGCCTGCTTGCTCCTGGGAGAGCAGCTTCGCGCCGTAACCAAGCTCTCCTCGGATCCAAAACCAAATACGGGCCGAAAAGAGAAAAGTTTTCTAGTTACCTTTTAACTTTTATGCTTTCCTGTGGTTTCGCGTTGAAGAGGCCCAGTGATGTAGCCAATCATTTGTCTAATAATAACTTATTTGTAATGTCGGATAAAACATGATACACAGTTTTATACCGTCCAGTTAAAAGGGAAAATTTTGTGGTCACTTCTGAATATAATAGTCTCTTTTACTGAATGCTTCGTGTTTCAAAGGTTTCTGGTTCAAATCTCTTCCCGGAGAGCAAGCATACCTAGTGAGGTTTTTCGTAGAACTTCTCTTTACCTTCACGTAAATTGCGGGATATTACCTCAGTTAGGTCTAACGGCGTCCACTGACATCCTTTTCAATTAATTATTCAGTGCGGATGGAGGAGACGCCCACCAGGTATTGAGGGAAGCTGCGAATATATTGAATAAGCAGTCGCGGACAGCAGACAAGGGGTGGTCCTCCAGCTAGGGGGTTGGGCGTGGGGCTAAAAACTCCTCACCTTAAAAAATGAATTTTGTTACGAAAATGTCTCGGACCTGACGGATCGTCTGGATAGACGACCTAAGTTAAATAAATTGGGGAATAAGATGGGATGGTATGGATTGGATTGATCTGGCTCAGGATAGGGACCAATGGAGGCTCTTGTGAACACGGTAATGAACCTTCGAGTTCCATAAATTCCCGGGAAATTCTTGAGTAGATGCAAATTTGGCTTCTCCTCAAGAAGGGCTCAGCTCCATAAGTAAGTTAGTAAGTAAACAAGTAAGAGAGATGAAGTTACAGGAGGCCAGAGAAAATTTCAAAATTAACAGCTTCGTAATTTTTGTCCCTCGCCAGCTGTTAGAAAGGTGAAGTCAGTGAGGATTAGGACAGGATATGTACACAGAAGGGTACATAATATTTAGGTGGAAAAATATAAAAAAGGAACATATAGGAAGAAGTAGAAATGGATTGATGATAGAATTACAATTGGAATAACAGCGTGTAGATTGGATTAATCTGACTCAGGATAGGGATAATTGTCGAGCATTTTTGAACACGATTGAAATTTCGATTTCCTTGAAGTTCTGCCAATTTATTGAGTAGCTTAGCAGTCAGTAGCGTCTCAAGACGGAATCAGTTCCTCGTACTTATTTAATTAATAAAGAAAGAAAATCGGTTAATTCTGATTTGGAAAGATACTTAAATTGTCATGGATTTAGTTAATATTGCCTCTTGGTTTTGTTGTTTTCTTGCTTATCTTACTCTTCGACAGTGAAGATAGAGGCAGTATATTCCTCCGAAACTTCAAGCTGTCCGAACTGAACGCCGTTATACCACATGAACCGTACTATTCACAATTTAACCTCCATTAAACATGACCTCGTTATGCAAATGTATTTCAATTAAGTCATATTGGCTTTCCTGCAATTACTTTCGAATCACAGAATGGTTCATTGGAGCCTTTTATGCGTTTAGTAACCCTGAGGGTAGCCCTATAAGGGCGAACTATGAATTCAGGTAACAGTATACGAGTAGATACAGCTAAAATCGCGGCCAGACCCGATTTGCTTTGTTCATGTTGCTATGACGTCACCTTTGACATTTCATGGTTCTATCATTGGAACTCTTCGCTGTGGCCTTTAAAGGCTGTTGACGTGAATATTATTCGAAATATTTTTATGTGGTGGAAATCTAGAAAATGCAAACAATATTGTCTCAGCATCTAGGTTGGGGGGTGGGGGTTGAGAGGTAGGATAATGAATATTAAAAGATTTGGAAGGAAGCGGTAGTGGGGTAACTGAGGTGCTGTCCCCCCGTGTTGCTGGAGGGACTGCTGGAAGCAGGAACATCCTCAGTCAAGATACGCGGTGTCCCGGTCGAGATCCGAACCGAGCACTCCCGAATACAAACATAGAGCATCACACCAATACGAACCTATTGCATTTGAGATGGTTATGTAGAATTCTATCTCCTGCAATAGAACGCTGTGTAATCTGCTGAAAACCAACCGACCTAGTTAGACAAATAATTAATCAGCATTGTTTGTTGCCTAATTCGTGCTGGTTTCTTCTTTCGCATACCCTTCAATCCTGAAGACGGAGGTGACATGTTCTTCCGAAATCTTGCTTCAGTTCTAACGGACTACAAGGCGTTCTAATCTCAGAAGCTAGAACTCATCAACAAAATAACATTATTCGCATATTCTGACTGGCAATATATTCATGTTGGACCCAGCACTGACAGTTGTACTGACAATTACAGTCCGTAATTTTACATTAGATAAACAACAGACTCCGTGGCATTTAGCCCGCAAGCGAACTATACCGACCGAGCTACCGCCGCTTGTCGGCGAACTTAGTGCCAACTTTTGGGGATAGAGGGTGTCGCGTGGTCAGCGCAACGGATCCCCACGGCCGCTAATATCGGTGTTCTAGACCGGAGCCGCTATTTCCTTGAAATAGCTCCTCAGTTATCCTCACGAGGCGGAGTGGACCCCGTTCCAAACCCACTACTTAGAAAATCTGGTAGGGCGGGGAATCGAACCTGGGACCTTTGGATCTGTAGCCAGGAACTCTGACCACTAGACCACAGAGACATTAGATAATGTATGAGAAACAGGAGAGAGGACATATGGGAACTACGGACACGTGACCTACTTATCGCGCAGTGTCTGTAACTTTCGCACGGCGTGAACATCTGTGTGTAGCTGGTTGCGGTGCTCCGCAGAATGCCGGAGGGCAATTCATGTGAGAGTGGTTCGTAGCAAACGTGTAATGCAGTGTGGCCTACATGGCATCCATCTTGCTTCCTTGCTCTAACACATGTCATAGCATTGCTAATCCACAGCTGGTCTTATCGGATCCAGGATATGTTTAACCTGCGTCTATCGCCGTTACCCCCATGCGTCCCATGAATGTCTGTGCGCGAATAGACGCTAGGGAGATGTTGACATCCATATTCTAACTATCAGTGAAATTGAATTAGACAGAATATATTAGAAATAGGAAAAAGGAGAAGAGAAATATGCGTGTGTGACTGGGGTTAAAGGAGCGTAATTATCTATGGTTTAGCCTGGATAAATTTGAAGTTGAAACTTCCATCATTTAACCCATCAGCTTATTTTGACGACTGCTGCACGTCTGTCAGTTCTTGTGTGTATACGTGACCGGATGAAAGTTCGAAATAGTTCAAACTGTGGACGAGAGATGTAGCTTATAGATATGAGAGTGCTGTAATAATTTTATAGAATTGTTTTAAGCCTAGAATTCTCTTTATCTACCTGTTTTAAGTACAATAAATCATATGCTAATACAGCTGGTTATCTCGAAATAAAATTTAATGAAATTATGCATCTGTTAGATTGTAAAAGTCATCGATTGTGTTTAAAAATGTGAAATTAAACAGCGATACATGATGCATTAGAAGATAAACGCGCTGCTGCAAGGTTTCACGGCGGTAATTAGTCCGGTTACGGTCTTGTGACTTGTGACACCGTGTAGTCTTATACGAAACCGCTATCTCCATTTTCCTGCCTACATAACCGAGACATTTCCACAACCTATACGCTTCAATCCTGAAGATGGAGGCAGCGTATTTCTTTGAAACTTCTGTGTCAACTTACCTGGCTAGACGGTGTCACTGGGTTGAATGTGCTGCTCTGAATCAGGTGCGATACACCGAGATATGAGTGAAAGCTTTCTGTTGAATACGATTTAGTCAACTGGTTAGTTACAAAGACTAGGATATCCGAGAAGTTTGGTGTAGAGCACACACTGTAGATATATATATATATCCAGAAGGTGCTTGGTTCGATTCTCGGCCGGGACACCGAGTATTCTGATTGAGGATTTTGGTTGTTTTCTTCAGTCCCTTCAACAATTGCCGGAATGATACATCGATTAATCAGCGACTGTCTCCTACCAAATCCTTTTCATTCTTTATAATCATCTTACCGTTTAACGCTGTATATTCTGTCTCCTGTATCCATGGAACTCTTTGTTGAGGTGCCAGCAGTTGCTTAGGCATTCAAGAAATTTCCGTACGCCCAAAAACACGCATTTTGACATGGCACATGAAAGTCGAAGGGGACACGAGGTAGCGTAGTTGGTTGAGGGTCTATGTTACAAGCCGGAAGGTCGCGGGTTCAAGTTCTGATGAGGTCATTGGATTTTTTCAGTTGAACTAATCCTCCCAGCCGCACTAGGCCCTGGGGTTTTCTCAGCCTCTAACAGAACTGAGTACCAGGAATTAATTAAATAATTTTCCTGGGGAGTAAAGCGCGGCCAGCGCGTAAGGCTGACAACCTCACGGCCATCTTTGAGCCGATTGTCTAGATCAGCCGTGTCAAACATGCGGCCCCCATAGCCACAAAGTGCGGCCCCTCAACTTTTAGAGCTAATTGATATTAAAATCAATATTAAAATTTTAGTAGAAATATTTTTTGTAAAGACAATTTTCCAACAGACCAGAAGACAAGAAGTCTCACGCAGACATAAATTAGCAGGCTGCAGGAAATTCAATGTTTTGCTATTTCTAACATAATTTCTTATGTAATCTCTCTTTTTACATATTGAAAAGTTGTTTGATACTTGTCAAAAATGGCATTCTCTTGCTTTTTAAAACTGTAAGATGTGTGACTTTAGGTAATTATATTGAAATTACTCCTAAATAATAAATATAAATAAATTTCCTTGTATCAAAATCTGATGTATATTTCTATTTTGAAGTGCGGTCCTGGACTATTATTTGTAGGGCTGAGATGGCCCTCTGTACAAGTTGAGTTTGACATGCCTGGTCTAGATAGTGTGGGACCCTCAACGTCTCACAACCCTATGGACCTTCATGGCCTGGTACAGGAATAGCTTTACTTTTTTACATGAAAGTCGGAATGGTGGAGTCAGAAGAGACGGGCATTGCTAGGACACGGCTTGCTGAAACACGTTTCCGCAGAAACGAATGCCCTGGAATAAATCAAAATGTTAGCCGGAGATTGACACCGTTTGCTAGACAACGGCTTCATAAAACGCATTCTCATGCCAATAGAGATTCAACAGGTGTTTCGGTGGATACCGGGAATCTCGGGATCACCAGACGTTTCCGCCACAACGGATAAGCAGAATAACAGAGGAACGGGAAGACATTGTGTTCTATTTCCGGTCCGCGTGAAGCCAGCTTAGGCCGAGATATAGAATCCGGACTGAGAATTCGAGAGACGACAGACAGATTCATCGTGTTACCAAGTAGAGTTATGCGTGAGCTGAGAAGTCGTCAGTCGAAGAGAATTCAGAAGGCATCTAAACAGTTGAAGTGCTGAAGTCATTTCATGTGTGTAATTGTAAAAGAACACTAAATCAATTCGACCCTTATTTTCGTCACTCGTATCCCATACATGTGACAATATCCTTAGCTAGATGAATCCAGTCTATATGCTCCATCCTACCTCTCCAAGGTACAGTTTATTATTGTTCTCCCTTCTACTCCTAGGTTTTCCTAGTGGTCTCCTTCTTTCTGGTTTTCATAACAAAATTCTGTATGCTCATCTCCTTCCTCCCATTCAAATGTCTCCTCACGCTCCTGTTAAAGTGAACCGCAACAAATCACACAGCATACCAAGTCAGAAGGCGGTAATCTTCAGGGTAACTCGTTTTTTGCGAAAGAAGATTTACAGCCGTCTCAAATACTGTATTATATTTTTGTCGGATTAATACGTTGAAGCACAAATTTGAAGGCGCCTTCATTTAACCTGAGCCATTACCCATTCGACCGGAAGCTACAATGCCACAAACCTTTCGGGTAGGTTGTGGAGGGGTTGGGCGGGGGTTTAGTGTCTGAAGGCAGCGGTCTCATCGCCTAATGGAAGAGTCTTGTCTTGTGCGTGGAGACAACTCATCCAACTTTCAACCCCTTCGAGAATTTCTGTATTCACTTTCTTGTCATTATTCATGTAAGAATTGTGTTCTAGCTTCAGCTCTTTTAAGAGATTTCATTTTCATATTCAGTGGGATTATGGTAACCATGTGTACGGTATAAAATGAAATACATAAATAGATTTGTGGTATATCTGTCATCTTATAAAACATAGAGATGAATAAGTATTTGTCATATTAAGGAGAAGAAGCTATTTCAGACATTCATACAATAATTAACCTAATGCTTGTTTAACCCTTTAAAGCCTCGTGGTTGCCATATGTACCACATGCTTTAACATACTAAAACTACATTCTGCCCACACAGTGTTTCTGTGTGTTCCGTATGGTTCTCACAGTAAACAGCGGCTGTTTCCTTAAACAGCATTAACCGGTTGGGCTTTGTAGCGGAGACGTAATGTTTCCTGTGAGGTACGGACTGAACATACTAAAACTCTGCATTCTGCCCACACAGTGTGTATCTGTGTGTTCGGTATGGTTCTCACAATAAACAGCGACTGTTTCCCCAATCAGCATTAACCGGATGGGCTTTGTAGCGGAGACGTAATGTTTCCTGTGAGGTACGGACTGAACATACTAAAACTCTGCATTCTGCCCACACAGTGTGTATCTGTGTGTTCGGTATGGTTCTCACAATAAACAGCGACTGTTTCCCCAATCAGCATTAACCGGATGGGCTTTGTAGCGGAGACGTAATGTTTCATGTGAGGTACGGACTGAACATACTAAAACTCTGCATTCTGCCCACACAGTGTTTCTGTGTGTTCCGCATGGTTCTCACAGTAAACAGCGGCTGTTTCCCTAAACAGCATTAACCGGTTGGGCTTTGTAGCGGAGACGTAATGTGTTTCCTGTGAGGTTCGAGCTGTACTTTTAAGTACTATATACACGAGTTTCATATTTCAGGCGGTTAATACAAGTACAAATTTTGTGTTCTCTGCTTAGAATTTGCATGTCGCTTGTTTGACTTAATATTCGACCATCACGGTGGCCATATGTTCCTCTGAAATATCAGTAAACGCCTACTACACTATACGACGTCATATCCCACAAGATAGTACTCTACATAATCACTGCCATGAAAAGCTTTTATCTCACGAGAAGCAGTGTATTTTCTATGCTGTGGTAACTGAATATTTCAGCTTCATTTAGATTAATGTTAAATCGCTAAGAAATTTACGATCTATTCTGGAAATCCTATTTATGGGTTTGAATGGTTTTATTTCTGTGATATTTACATGCAGAATCGCGTTGTCAGGTTTACTGCACGCGCTGCCATTCCAGGCCTCCCCGATCATATGTTGCGGACGTTTCCCATAACGAGTCTGACTCCACGTGCATAAGGACGCTCATTAAAGCTACGAATACTTATAAAAATCGTGACAAATTAAACAATATTGCGAAACCTTCACCTCTATACTTAAAGTTCAAGCCAGAAGCCGATTGGCCTTGCCCTACATCAGGCGGTTAGTCAACGGTTTCCCACCGCGGTGGCCAGGGTTCGATCGCAGATCAGGTTTTGTGGGATTTATGGTAGACAAAGTGCCACTTCTCATTCCACCGACTGCTTCATTTTTGTTGATCATCCTATCATCGACGCTATACTGAGAACGTCGTTAAACAACAGGCTTAACTAACATAACAGAGAACAATTCAAAGTCGACTTCCATGGCAAACTATATTAGTTGCCACCAAACCGGGTCTGTCTTCTCTTGTGGTTTACTTTATGACTGTGTCATAACCGGACGAGTTCTCTTACATATGGAGTTGAGCCTTCTTGAGGAGCCGTCAAATCTGAGCTACTCAAGAACTTCCTAGCATTTTATGGAACCCGAAGGTTTATTACCGTGTTCACAAGAGCCCTTCACTGGTCCCTATCCTGAGCCAGATCAATCCAGTCCATAACATCACATCCTATCTCTCTAACATCCATTTTAATATTGTTCACCCACCTACGCCTTGGTCTTCCCAGTGGTCCCTTTCCTTCTGGCTTCCCCATCAATATCCTGTATGCATTCCTTTTCTCCCCCATTCGTGCTATATGTCCTGCGCACCTCATCCTCCTTGACTTGATCGTTCTAATTGTACTTGGAGAAGAGTACAACTTAACGAGTTCGGACGAGTTCTGTAACAGAAGTTAATTTAAGGCTTTTGGTTTTGTTTTTAAATATTCAAAGCATCTGATTCCGTTCTTAAATAATACGTCACTTGGTTTCGTTCTTAAAAATAAATATCTAGAACATCTTATAATATTTGACTGATGAGATGGGCAGGGCATGTAACACACATGAGAGAGAAGACAAAATCATGTAAAAATTGGGGAGGTAACCTGAAAGAAAGAGATCATTCGGAATACCTAAGCGTAGATGGCAGGATAGTATTAAAACGGATTTTTAAGGAGGAAGATTGGTGAATGTATACTTGCTTCATTTGGCTGATATTTCTGAGCACGGTAATGAAACTGTGGGTTCCATAAAATACGTAATTTCCTTTACTAACAAAAACAAAATGAAATCCGTGGCTTGAGTCCGCAAGCGAACTGTATCGACCGAGCGACTGCCTCTTGTCGGCGAAGTTAGTGCCAACTTTAACTGATAGAGGGTGTCGCGTGGTCAGTGCAACGAATCCCCAGGGCCGTTAATCTTGATTTTGTAGACCGGAGCCGCTATTTCCTTGAAGTAGCTCCTCAATTATCCTCACGAGGCTGGGTGGACTCCGTTCAAGACCCACTACTTCTCAGGAAATCTGGTAGCTCCTGGAATTGAACCCGCCACCTCTGTATCTCTAGCCAGGAACTCTGCCCACTAGACCACAGCGGCGGTCAGAATTCCTTTACTAGGTTTAAGAAACCTGTCAAGTTAGACTCTGCTGCGTGGAGTTGATTGGTGGGTCCTTATTTTTTAGCGACAGCTGGTTTTTATTTGGAAGGTCTCGGCGGGTGTCTGTACACATTTGCTTGCGATTTCTCTCGGCCTGATGATGACTTTCCTGTGTTACTTCAATAAGTTGAGCATATTTAAACCACTTCGTTGAATATCACATATTCAACGGCCATACCTCATCATCCCCGTGATGTGTAGAGCCTATTTGTGCAGGAGGTCCTTATGGCTGATGTCTTTCTATTGTTCAGCGGCCACAAGGAGCTGTAACTGGATCTAGAACACGTAACATGAAGCCATGAAGTGTATCGGAGGGTGAGATTGACAAGGGTTGATGATCGACTGTATTTCCTGTGGTATCAAAGGCAGCTAGAGGCATGTCCTGAAGTTTCAGGAGGCAAAGAGGGTACGAGAGAGAAGAGGGTAAAGAAATGATAAAGCGGACATGATCATCAACACCGTCTGTCATCAGTATCATCTATTCTTTTCCCGGTGTCATGTTCTGGAAATGTTTAACTCTCTTATTACACAAGTTCCAGCTTGTTCTGTAACTGCGTAAAGTTTTAATGGGTGCCCCATAAACTGGGAGTGATATGCCTGGGCAGGATACGTAGCAGGTCAAGAAACTTCCTGTGCACCTTCTGTTTATTCGTGTTTGCTTGTTTAACGACACTATATATAGCACAGAATGGTAAGATGATTCATGAACAATGAATTGGAAAGGATGCGGAAGGAAGCGGTCGTGTTTTGCTTCTAGGTACTATACCAGCATTAGCCTGGAAGCACTGAGAAACACCACGAAAACCCTCAATAATTACGACCACTTCCTTCCAAATTATTTGCCATTCACGAACCCTCATCTCATTCCAGTGTATGAACCTAGAGTCGGGGTCGTTGCTAGGTACTGATAGGGAGGCAAATCACGTGTTTTCCCACAGCAAATAACCATTTCGGGAAAATTTGGGGCTTGGGCTTTTTCCATCGTCCGGTATTCTGAAAATCAGAGAACATAACGTTTCGGAGACTGGATTTGTTTCCGTCGTCGGGTGAAGGGAAGACACCTACTCTGTTGGGTCGCTTAGAAAGAGCTAACGCCAATCACCGCACAACCAATGTCGGTGTAACTATACAAACCGGTCTCACAAAATTCTCCATTTAATTGTATGCACTGGTTTTCGTGGTCTTGCTTTGCTGGCTAGGTTTGTCGCGTAAATGTTAACGTTCCTTTCTATCTTTTTCTTTAAATTCGCTAGTGGGGGTTGGAGTCCAGCTGGGTCCACTCGGCACGGCGGCCACTGATTGGCCTATTGTGTCTGTCCGGGTGATTATGATGATGGAGAATTTTGTGGAATAAAGATGGGCAGGGGAAACCAAAGTAGCCGGAGAAAACCAGCCCCACCGCCACTTCGTCGACCATAAATCCCACTTAACCAGATCGGGGATCGAACCCGGGCCGCCGCGGTGGGAAGCCAGCGACTAACCGCTTGAGCTATGGCGCGGCCTCCTTTCTATCTTAGTTTCGAGTCTGTGCGTGTTTTGTCACAATTTTTATTGCATATGTTCCTGTTATCTCCTTTCGACAATGCCTGGTCTCTGGTATTTATGCAGCTGTAGTTATACACCATCGTCAGAACCGTTTAGAAAGCACCCGTTGTCACACTTACGTGCAACAAATATATATCTACATGTAAGGTTCTCACGTCGGCGAATATGAAGGTTACTGTATTCTGGGATGTGGTGCCTATGGTCTTATAAATAATTACAGGCGTTTCTGAGACGCCCGATGCTTCCATCTTCAGGGAAGAAGAGTAAACCGTGAGCGAAAAAAAACAGTCGATGACAAGGGCTGGAATTAAGAGCCAACCAATGGAAATTGTGCGAAGTAAACTGTGTTACACTGAAAATGGATGTACACATAGATGCAAAGAGAGGCGACAGGTAAAGTGATTGAGGCAGTATGATTGTGTATATATAAAAAGAATAAAGTAAAACAAAAATAGAAACACTACAAGTAGGAAAGAGAGAGTAAGAAATGGGGGAGGGTTGAAAGTAAGCGAGAAGAGAACATAAGCTGGGAGACATAAAGAATTGGTACACAAATAATGGAAAAACTTTCACATAAACTCTGCTCTGTTTATTGTACTGCACAGTCCGCCAGCAATGCAACATGTTCACTTTCGGGTCTAAATGGCCATCTGCAGATGTCTTACTGTGCTCACACTGCTACACTGCACTAATAGTCTCCCCGGATGATACATGATGAGTGTGGAGCAGTCGGTGGAATGAGAAGTGACAGGGGAAACCGAATTACTGGGAGAAAACCTGCCCCAGTGCCACTTTGTCTACCACTACTCCCACATAATCTGACCTGGGCTCGAACCCGGACCGCCGCGTATTGCAGAAATCTGTACTAGCCGGTTACTAAAAAAAAACTCCGTGATTTTAGTCCGCAAGCTAACTATACTGACCGAGCGACCGCCGCTTGTCAACAAGTTAGTGCCAACTTAGCGGATAGAGGATGTCGCGTTGCAGAGCAACGGATCCCCACGGCCGTTAATCTCGGTTTTCTAGACCGGAGCCGCTATTTCCTTAAGAAAATCTGGTAGCGCGGGGAATCGACCCCGGGACCTCTGGATCTGTAGGCAGGAAGTCTGACCACTAGATCACAGAGGCGGTCACTAGCCTGGTGTTAGGTACTGACATTTCAGTAAAGTGACGTGACGGTATTCCGGTTCTCGGGGTTCCCTCCTTGGCTTCATCTTCCATCGTTAAGTTTTATGTAACACGGACCGCACTGTGGTGCCATCTGCCTTCTCTCAAGTTTTAGAGGAGAGACGAGAGACGGAAGAAAAAGGATCACAGACAGGAGATGGAATCCATTCACAGTTGAGCAGGCAAGCGCCGCTTCAGGCTTGAGGAGTTCCAGACAAAAGCAAATGGATATCACTGTCTTGTGGAGTGTGACTCAGCGTGTTTGTTAGATACCGTGGTTACCATCTGCACGGTGTCACCTCCCACGCGGCAGTGATCTCCAGTTGCGTATGTTTGAATGTCCACAGGAAGCACTGAGATTGTTCCGGAGATCGAAGTAGCTACTGAAAGCTCCCCGTACCGCCCTAGTGATTTAAATTAATAGAAAATTGTACCCCTTTCTCCGGAACTCCCCTGAATTTCCTTCCTAAACAACGCGACTCGTAGTAAATCCCAATGCGAATAGTCAACGGTCATTGAGTGGGGTGGTGGATATGTAACCTTAACCAAGACATTCGTTCATTAACACCCAGGCTAATGAGTACTGCTCAGTACTCAGTAACTGCCATGCTCAAAGCTGACAATATCCAGATAAGGGTATGAAGTACAAATGACATTAACTGGAACCTCTGTGAGTACAGGTACACTCGCGCGGAATTAGGGCGCAACAAATTCGATGCCTATTCAGAAATGCCAACCCTCTCCTTTCGTTGAAGAATACACCCAGTTTCCAAACATATTAACGGTCTTGGAAAGAAGAGAAATTTGCTCATAGGTCTTGACGAGGCCAGAAACGAAGAATGACTGTACTGGCGAGGGCCAGAAAGATTTTACTGCACTGCACTGATGTCGTGGCCGTCGGCTCGCTATGTCCTCCCACTCCCCGTCTTCTCCTAAGCAAATACCGAGAACAGCTGTAATAATTTTAATTGGTGTAACGGTTCTAACTGACTTGAAATGATAGGAGCTGGGTTTCCAGCTAAGCGAAGTGCTGAGGTGTGAGGCACACACATTAGGGGGGTGGCTGGGGGTAGGAGCGCGACAGAAGCTAGCAGAGACAGACACATCATTGAGGAACTTAGAGCATTAATCATGTCTGGACGTGTCCATGGCAGTGGCGGCCCCCGCTGTCACCGCAACAAGCGCTTAAGCGACATATCGTCATATTCAGAGTCCTTGGGACCCTGACCAACTTATTCTGCCGTTCAGGACGTTGAAGTGTGGGAAGCGAAGAGAGGACGAAATAGATCAGATATTGCAGGTGCTTTCTCACAACTGCTGACCTTGGCCAAGTTACTAGGGAAACAAAACAAATTTTGGTTAGGTAGAGCATTGTTGGTAGCTTCATAACTTGTACTCTTCTCCAAGTATAATTAGAATGATCAAATCAAGGAGGATGAGATGGGTAGGGCATGTAGCACGAGTGGGAAGACGAAGAATGCATATAGGATATTGGTGGAAAAACCAGAAGGAAGGATACCACTGGGAAGACCAAGGCGTAGTTGGGTGGACAATATTAAAGTGGATCTTAGAGTGATAGGATGGGATGGTATGGATTGGATTCATCTGGCTCTGGATAGGGACCAGTGGAGGGCTCTTGTGAACACTGTAATAAACCTTCGGGTTCCATAACATGCTGGGAAGTTCTTGAGCAGCTGCAGAATTGGCGGCTCCTCAAGAAGGGCCCAGCTCTGTGAGTAAGTAAGGGCATTGTTGGTTGCTGAATCCGAGCAAGAATGAAATTCTTCCACTCTGTAACGCCGGTTTCGACAGATCCGATGTTTTGCCTTTGCGCCCCCCCTGCGCTAGACGTTATTTGCCTGAAAGTGACCCCTGCGCAGTTCTGTTTAAGGGGGATGATATCCATAAGTACTAAAATTTAATCCAAAATCGCCATAATCGTCCAGAAAATCGTAATATTGTGATTTGAGTCCTACAAGAGGGGCCCTTGTTTTGGGGGTTGGGATTTTGAGACGCCCCGAGAACCGGCCAATGACGCATGACCTCTTGAATACAGAATGCGAATACAGTTCGTACAAAGGACAAGACGCTATAGAAGAAGAACAGAAGAAGGAGGAAGAGGAAAAAGGGAGAGAAAGAAAAGGTAGTGGAGGAGACGCTGAAAGAGAAAGAGGGCTATAACTGAAAGGAGAAATAAAAGGTCAATAAGAGGAACAGAAATCTTCCTGATGCGTTTAGTCTGAAAGGGTTAAAATGGGACAGTCATCTCTCTCGAGCACATTGCCAGTATTTCGTTGGAATGTGAGAAACGTGTGAGCCGGGATAGCTCAGTCGGTATAACAACTGCCTACGGGCTGGACGACCGAGGGGTCGGAGTTTCAGTTCCGTTAGGGTCAGAATTTTCACTTTTCTATATCGTCCAGACCTGCTCTATGGCTCACTCAGGCTCCTATTCAATGGGTATCGGGGGTTCGTTTTCCGGGGGTAAAGCGGCAGGGGCGTGAAGCTGACCACTCACCTCCAACTAGTGCCGAGATAAAGAAAATTTGGATCCATATATCCACTCCCCCATACGCTTTCATGGCGTAGTGCTTAATTGATTAAGCACAGGGACAACTTTGCCTTTTTTTACCTTTTCATGAGAAACTTGTGGTGAAAGGAATAATTCAGGTTCTCGCATTATTTAGTTAGTTACCACGTTACGAAAACACGTGTCCTTAGGACATGCCTACTCTCTGGGGTCTATCAGCAGGAGTCACTGGAACAAACGAAGTAGGTGTCCCCCATTTCCTTACCTGAGGACGGAATCAGATCGAGCTTCCGAAACGTCGTGTTCTTTAGAATATCGGACGATGGACATAGTCGAAACCCCAGCAATCGCAGTCGTCAGTGCCATTTAGAAGCTACTGGCTTCTCCTGTCTTCACCCCCCAATCTGAGTCACTATGCGGCTGCGAAGTAGACTAAAACACGTGTTTCAGTGAGAACACGGGTGTGTTGGCTCAGAAGCTGTGTGATTTGTAAACTGTGTATCGTGTGTGCCTGGGAGGGACACTATGCTGCAAGACGGAAGGGCGCGGATTCGATTCCCGTTGTAGTCATTGGATTTTTCAAATGACCTCATCCTTCCAGGCGCACTGTGACCCTGAGGTTGACTCAGCCTCTAACAGAAATGAGTACCAGGAATCTTCCTGGGGATAAAGGCCGGCCAGTGCGTAAGGCTGACAACCTTACCGCCGTCTGTCAGCCGACTGTCTATAGAAAACGTGGGAGCCTCGACGGCCTTTAGTTTTAAGTTGCTGGGAACGCACCAGATCTAAGATGACTGTCCGTGGATAAATTTAAGGGAAACAAAGTACTCCATTGATAAATGGGGCGATGACAGTAAGGACTGCAATTATGGTCACGATATCAAGGTATTAGGGCCCCAGTTCTGCAGCGCAGCATCATGATGTAGTTAGTGGTCAGTGTAGCACTGTAATAGATCCGTCATACAGAACAGCAGAAAGCGATTAACAGTCACAGGATTACGTTTCACAGTTGGTTACGGCCGTAGGGATCTAATTAGTCGGAGTAGAGAAATGTTTGTCGATTTGTAGTCATGCAGTTCCCGCGGAGATCAACTGCTCTGTTTGTCACCAGATTTCTACTTGTCTTGGTGTCTTGCTTGGCTTATTCTTCGACTCTGATAATGGAGGCAACATATTATTCCGAAACGTCGGATGACTTTCAGTGTAGTATTCAACATTATATTCTAGATGGTAACACTCTTAACTCTTCAAATGAAGAGACAGCATCAGGTGTGTTACGAAAAGAGATAGCGACGATAAACTGCGCGGTTTCAGTAGTCATTACAGTGTTGTCAGTATTACGTGTTCAGTGTTAGTCTTCGCCGAAGGAGGGTACCTGTATCTGGCAACATGGCATGTTCTGCCAAGCTGTGTTTCCGGAATGCTTCAAGTTAATAGTGAACAGATTCAGTGAAATCTGAAGGGTCCCTCAAGGGCTATACTTGTAATTTTTACCTGTGGCCCAATGGGAGTACAGCGCTGTAGGTTTTCCCGAAAAGAGATACGGGCTATCAGCATCGCATAATGCTTCAGGCTGTCTTTCGAGAACTTCCTGAACTTATGCTGTGCACTTTCAGTGAAATTTTTATGTCAGAGTACCCCTTAAGGGCTATACTATGTAAGACTTGATCAGTGATCTGATTAGTTGTGGAAATTGTAGCCGCAGATGAGAATCATGAAACGTTTTAGTTCAGTTTATGACAAGTATCAAACAAGTGTACAACTTAGGGGTGAACTGCATTGTTCAGCCCTATCTAGTTTTTATTAAATTTCATATTATCTTTATGTTTCACTTATCTATGTATTCCTCATAGGAATATTTATTCATAAGTAATGCTCATGTGGACATTTATGAGTAGTTAATGCTCACGTGAACATTTATGAGTAGCGAATGCTCACGTGAATATTCATGGACATCTAATGCTCACGTGAACATTTATGAGTAGCGAATGCTCACGTGAACACTTACGAGTAGCCATTGCTCGCGTGAGCATTTTTGAATAGCGAATGCTTACTTGAACATTTATGAGTAGCGAATGGCCGCGTGGTCTAAGACATGAACAATCTTCGCCCGCTCGAACACTGGGATCGTGGGTTCGAATCCCACTTGAGGTATGGATGTTTGTGTTCGTCTATTCTGTGTTTGTATTGTTCTGCGTGCAGCTAGGGGCCTTTCGACAGGCTGATCCCTCGTCCAAGGAGTCCTACCAACTGTGTATAGGTTTTAATAACTGAAAAGTGGCCAAGGCCCAACAAAGGGCTGTAGAGCCATAGATAGAATGATTACGGGTGTATTAATGAATGCTGAAGGGAACATTTATCCGTGAATATATCGTTAGCTCATTAACAATATTTGCTAAGATGGAGCATTATTGGGCATTCTTTACGAAGCACAGGATGCCTTGCGTTGAGACCATGTCTGTTCATGTACTCTTACATTGTATCTGGACCTAAACCACTGGATTTTTATTAATTCGATGTCGGAAACTTTCATTGAAAGGTGTGTGATAAATATAAATTTCAGCCATATTGACTGATAGTAAAGTTAGGTTTACATAGGTCATAAACTGATCATTTTCATGTATTCCTTAAATCCTTGTATAGATTTTGTTTAAATACGACATGGGAGTCTTTAACTAATTTGTAGATCTTTATTCCCGTTTCGAAATGATCCTAATAGACTTCAGAGAGTGGCGTTTGTTTTGTGTGCTGCATCACCGAAGGCTCCGCCTGCGATTCGGTCGGTTGAGGCGCTCTTGCCTAGACGAGGCCTGTGTACAGCACAGAGACAGTATGGACGCTCCTGTCTTCCTACAACCAGGCATGATTAATCGTACACTGAAGCTCCACTGACGTGAATTATCTCCCTCTCTCTTCCAAGTCCTGGATCATCGTTCCGCCGTCTCTCCTAACCTAAATCTATCCTTAGTACAGCACCGATGTTCCCATTTTTTCCTATCTTTGTCTTTTTTTCTACAGACTTGTCGATTTTTGTTTTGTTTTTCTTTCTCTTGCCATAGCGAATAGTAGGAATTTTTCTCCAGTGCCTGGTGTAGAGAAGCAAGGCTGGTGACGGAATTTACACAGCTAGAAATAATTGACAATTGCGACAGAAGTGGAATTGATATTATGCAGAAGTATAGGAGGATTCACAAGGGTAGTGCCGGATGAGGGAATTCATCAGTTCTTCAGTTTGTTTCAGGAATCGTACAGTTAAATTCCGTCCTGATGAAGAAGACATTTGTAGTTTGCTTAGCGACATTATCATTAACTTAGGTTTCTGATGATATGATGACAAGGAAAAACAAATAAACTCCGTGGCCTGTAGTCCGCAAGCGAATTATACCGACCGAGCGACCGCCGCTTGTCAGCGAAGTTAATGTCAACTTTTAGCTGATAGAGGGTATTGCGTGGTCAGCGTAACGGACCCCCACTGCCGTTAAGCTCCGTTTTCTAGACCGGAAGGATCTGATGACAGTGAATCGATAAGGACGAAGATGAAAGCTGTTATATCCCGGAATTTTCCAGGCGAGACTGAGGAAAAGTAGGGAAAACCTCAGTATATTCGGTGTCCAGGCAAGGATTCCAACAGAGCACCTCCCAAATACAAGTCAAAATCATGACCACTTGAACCAATTTCTATTACGTATAATTTAAGATTTTTTCTTAAAAATGTTAAATGGCGGTAATGTCAGTATCATCTCAGAAGTTCGCGCGGTTTCATTGTTTTGGCATTGTGTTCTCCAGGAAATTGAAAATTAATTGTTTTTAAGTAGTTACTATAGAATTCTGACGATGGTGTATAACACATAGAGACTTTATCCATCGTCCTGGTTTTTAAGATAACTAAGAAAAACACGTTTCTGAAACTGGATCTGTTTCCGTCCTCAGGTGAGGGAAAACACCTATTCTGTTGCGTCCCTTAGAAAGAGCTAGCCTCAATTACTGGTCCAGTGGACCTGAGAACGGAAACAGATTCAGTTTCCGAAACGTCGTGTTTTTCTTAGTTATCTTAAAAACCAGGACGATGGATAAAGTCCGAAAACTCAATATCTCTGTTAATTGTTTTTGTTCTTCTCTTATGTGGATCTATACATCCACTCCCCCATACGCCTTCATGGCTTAGTGCTTAATTAGTTAAGCGCAAGGACAACTTTACTCTTTTTTATGTGTGTATATTGTGGGCTTCATCTCTCTGGGTCGCGGAGTAAAGGAAATTTAAAGTATGGTTTTCACGCCACTGACAGCTTGAACTTTGGCTTGCACGTCACTGCAGTTATCTATCTCAATACTATAAATCGTAGCACTGCAGATTGAACAAAATACGGAAGCAGCCATCTCCCTATTTATGGAGATATGGCCACGCATTTACACGCCGATAAGCAAGCATACAGAGGAGAGAGGCTCGATCTATATATAGCAAAAAAATAGCTCCAACGAGTAACTTTATATGACGGACATTGAAATATATAGAACATCTGTCGGGCACTGAATGACTTACGGATCATTGAGCGCATTTTCGCTGCACCTCTTGGCAAATGAAATGCAGCAATCCCTGTTCAGATGGCGTGAGTTACACTCCTGAAAGCCACAGCAGTTACCGAGTCCAGAGCTTTATGGCAAACTGGGGGTCAGGAGAACCGCGTCGGCGACGAAGCCCCAAGTTCCCAGTCCAGTCAGTAATTACAAAAATCGGCACAGAGATGCTGAACGTATTTTATCATTTACGGTTTACTTTGATTGGTAAGAATAAAATCTGGCAGGCAGGTAAGGCAGGTTACGACAAAATCGACACTTCGCGTTTTGGCGGAAGCGGAAGTGAAAATTGAGGTTCTTGCACACACTCATTATCACAGGCTATACAGCGTCGGATCGTAGAGCGACAGAAAAATGAAGAATTGAGAAGGAAATGGTGTGGAGTGACTGAAGAAAACACAGCAAAAACCTCAGTCAGAATGGCCGATTTACTGACGGAGATCTGAACCGATGACCTACAAAATATAAAGAGGGAGCTTCTAAAGTTTCGTATAAGGCGGGGATTATCCTTGACGAGAAGAGAAACTGGTAGCTTCATTATACCGACTGCGGTCCTTTGACTTCCGGTGATTGCTTCTGTGTCTGTTCTGTCACCTGAATACTGAGCTGTGAGGGGCTGAAGTGGATTCAGGGTTGGGAAATTTTGGTGCTGAAAGCGTGTACTGTGCTTTACTTTACACTTGACAGCTTACATGCCTGTAGAGGGGGGTGTGCGTTAGGGTAGGAGTGGACATACGAACACATTGTTGTGTTCCCAAAAGAGGTACGGGGCATAAAGACATATTACATAAATACAAGAAGAACACAAGAAGCAACTGTGCTATAAATCTGCAGAAAACTGCATACAGTCACATTATGTTTCGCTACGATATCGCTAACTCCTAAAATTCCGTAAAACAGAATGATAATCCGACAGAATTCTTTCCACATATTCCCTCTGTTTCATACACAAAGCGAAAGCTCTCCCTGTAACAGACCGTGAAAGCCCATACGGTTGTGAGACGTCGAGGCTCCCATATATTCTAGACAGTCGGCTCACAGATGGCGGTGAGGTCAGCCTTACGCGTCAAGCTATCCCTGTAACAGACCGTGGAAGCCCATACGGTTGTGAGACGTCGAGGCTCCCACATTTTCTAGACAATCGGCTCACAGATGGCGGTGAGGTTAACCTTACGCGCCGGCCGCCCTTTACTCTCAGGAAGTTTTCTTGTACTCATTTCTGTTAGAGGTCCTGTAATTCGTGAATTATTCTTTATTATAATGTTTGGCAAATTGATAATTGCTAAATACTAATTTTAGAGACACGTCATTAGCATACCCGTAGTCACGGAGGCACGTTGAGTACCAATAATATGGCGACACTCGTAATGGTAGAGGTTGGTCATCACAGTAATTATAATTATGTAGACAGTAATTGTGTGTATACACTTTGAGATTGCGCACAAATATTGAGGCCTGTCGTCATAATATTAATAACAACGGTTTTGCGTCATATTACCCATAATTATGCTTACACGTCATCAGGATACCCATAATTAGGGAATCGTGTCTTACTACTACCCGTAATTACGGACGTAGGCCATCGTGAAACGCGTAGTGACAGAGACACCTTATAATGACGCCCACAACTGTGACGTTGCGTCACTAGAACGAACTGTGGATACACGTCATAGTAGCCAGGAGTATGGACTGTAAAGTAAAGTTGTTCCTCTGATTAATTAGCTGAGCATTGTGCCATAAAGACGCATATGGTAGCGGAGGTATAGCTCCACCATTCGTGATGGAGGTGAGTGGTCTGTTTCACGCTCCTGCCGCTTTACTACCGACGATGTAATCTTAATATCCATAATCATGGAGTCACGTCCTAGTAGTACCCATAATTACAGAGGTACGTCATTAGAATAGCGATAATTACTACAAATATTTACCACACCACACGGCATCACATGACGGAGGACCGCTATCATCTTGATGTTTTTAGATGCCAGACGGAAAGACAGACTCGTCTCCTAATTTCTTCCTTTGAAGCTCTGAAATATCAGTCGTAACAGAGGAAGCACTGACAGTGCAGGTTGGAATTAATGCCCAAGCTCACCGTTTTCACGTGTGTCGTTCTGCCAACTTACGCAGAGTTAGGCAGCCCCTTTTAGGTCGATGCGTTGCGGGTGTTATAATTATAGGCTGACGCTAATTATAAAGGAAAGCGACCATAAACTTCAATTCATAGCTCGCCCTCCGCCCCGGCTTTAGATAAAGTGAGGTGGTTGTGGTGATGGTGGTAGTTGGTCGTTTGTTTAGGGGTGGAAAGAGGGAAAGCAAAGGGAGAGGGTTGAAATGAAAGGGTTTCCTGCGTGAAAATATACTATTATAAGGCTAATAAATAAACGAATACATGAATAAATAAGTAATCGACATTGCTTCACATCTGAGCAGAAATGTGTGCGAATTAGCCGGTACAGTGCCACTGTGTTCAGTTCGCCCTACCTGACATGGGATCGAGGGCGCGATTCTAGTGACAGACCGCTGCATCACCATCAGAAAGTTAAGAGCTGCTGTTTTCATACGCCTGTGGGAAATTCGAACACAATTTTACAATTTTTTTAATAAAATTGCCTGACAGGCGCTGGGGCCCACTCAGCATCCTCTACAGTGAATACCTTGGGCTCTTTCCCCGGTGGCAAAGCGGCCTGGGCGTGAAGCTGACAACTTATTTCCATCTAGTGCCTGGTTCAAGAATGGTGGAACTAATCCTCAACTTTCTAATATTCATGGTATAATTAATTAATTAATTAATTAATCAATTAATGAAGAGCAAAGACTACTTTAAGATTATGTTGAAATCAGTCTTCTGGGATGTGGCGCCGTGTAGATATTGCGTTAACCGACGTATCGGAGGAACGTATCGCCTCCATCTTCAGAGTAGAAGAAAAAGAAGAAATCTGCGAACGAACCAGCTTGAGCAGGTGTCTCAGTCTGTTAGTCGATCGAGGTATCAGGGTTCGGTTCTCTGCAACGACCGGAAGTTTTTCTCACCTGCACGGCGTCCAGAGTTTTTCTGAGAGCCCACCCAGCTTTCTGTGTAAAGGATAACTGTGGATATTCCCCAAGGGATAAAACGGCCGAAGGGTGAAGCTGACCACCTACCTCCATACATTTCCAAGGATAAGAATAAATGGAGCTGTTCATCCACTTCTCCATACGTCTTCATGGTGTGATGCTCTGTTTCTTAGGTATAATTTAGGGATATCCTGCGCCCAGGTTGAGATACACCAGTGACTGCAATTGTTTCTCGGACGTTACTGCTTTGAATTTCACGCCACTGACTATCAGCAGAGACAATCCAGGCTTCACCGCGCTGCGTTGCGGCCGCCATTTCAATGGATTGAAAAAAAAAAATATTTTTTTGCTCAGATAATTGAAATGCCCTTAAAAACAAACACGCAAACAAAAAAGTATAAAAAATTAATGGCTGCTACCAAATGAAGCCTGAAGTTGGGGTGGTTCCACCCTCACAGTTTCCAGCACAGGGTTTATGTGGGGTGGGATGGGGGTTAGGGGACACGATGTGTCGGTGCTGGTGACCTGTGCATCACAGAGGCACACCAGGTACCACAGCATATCCAATTTGAGAAACTAATAGTCGCTCAGCTAGTCTAGAAATTCCCCGTTCCTTATGCATTTCTGGCACCCATTACTGTGTTTACTAGAGCCAAGCATTAGGCCATATTCTCAGCCAGATGAATCCACTCCACTCGTATTTATTTAAGAGATGTTTTAATATTCGACAGTAGAATTTTCTGGGAAATGATGACGTGTAGTGTGGAAGACATTTACCGACGTTTCGGACGAAGAATAAAAAGTAGGAAGGCCGGAAAGCAGAATACCTTGCATGCTGGTCGCTTGGCTTACTCTTCAACCCTAAATTTAGAGGCAGTTCTTCCTTCGAAACGTCGGGAAACATCTACGGCACTCCATCGTGGGGAATCTTCGAGTTTAGTATTAGCAGTCCATGTCTCCTGAAACTTTCAGTCGATATTCACTATGCGTATCTTCTCTGACTCCATAGCCCTAACCGTATGCAGTGAAACCTGGTGGGTAGGAGACGGCGTAGCTCAGTCAATTCCCGGCAAATCCACACCCACTCTGGGGCCCACTCAACCTTCTGTACGATGGGTACCGGCTGCTGTTCCTCAGAGTTAAAGCGGCCGGGGCGTGAAGCTAACCGCTCATCCCCATCTGGTGACGAGGTCAACAGTGGTTGGAGCTTTACCTCCACTCCCCCGTACATCTTTATGACGTGGCACTTAATTAATTAAGTCCAGGGAAAACTTGAACTTCACCGGGCGAGTTGACGTAGCTGGGATCGAACCTCGGAAGGGAAACAGGCTATTGTGACTGACACTATAGTCGCGGTACATAAACGTCGTTAAATAAGCAACAAAAATGAAATGGTCCCCATGAAAGGAACAACATGAGGCGAAGAGAACAAATTTTTGTTTGTTTCTGCTGAGAATATTTGTTTTTGTGCCCGAGATTTAGGGCTCTAAGGGCCCATAGGATATGTCTCGCAGGATTGCAGGGAGATTGAATGCAGAAAGGCTGAATTCCGCTCCGATACCTGTCAACGGGCTCGCCGCTAATGGAAGCAGATCGGTACTGACAGGCTACACCACGTAGTGTGATGGGCGAGAGCTCATATGTGAGGGGTTCTTTGCAGCCCATCGACCATTGGAAAGTTCGAATAAATGAAGAAGGGGGGTGCGAGGCGACTTTGCCACTCTCTCTCTCCATATGCTTCTTGCCACTCCTGTAATTTATCTGGGTTTCTGTCTGTGCTGTTTCATTTTTCGCCGTCGTCTTTCTCTATCATTCTCATACGTTTCCGTACTTATCCTTTGGCTCTTCTCTTCTGTAAGAACATTGATTTCCCCTATGACAGATGCTCATTCGTCTCTATTTATCTTCTGCCTCCATCTATTCACTTTCAGCTCTCATACATGATTCTCATCATGCCAAAAAGTTTACATATATTAGGGAGTGTTCGGTTCGAGTTTTGTTATGAATACCGGATAATCTGAGAGGACTTTAGAAACTTTCCTCCGGAATTTTCACAGTAAAACTGAGGAAAATCACAAAGACACTATGGCGGTCTCCCGAACAAAATTCGAAGGAGGACCTCCCGAATGGGAGCCAGCACAGCTCAGTCGTTATAGTTATAAGCCACATGCTGGACTTCGACTCTCGTCAGGGCTGACATACCCAACACATGACAATATATTCTCTTCTTCAGAGCGTCGAGACCAGCCCTGAGGCCCTCTCCTATCCAATGGGGCTATTTCCCCAGGGGTGAAGGGGCAGGGGCGTGGGGATGACCACTTGCCTCCATCTAGTGCCGAGGTTGGGAATGGTGGAGCTATATCTCCACTTCCCCACATGCTCTCATGGGATAGTGCTTAATTACATAAATATGTACAAGAAAAACAAACTCCGTGGCCTGTAGTCCGCAAGCGAACTATACCGACCGAGCGACCGCCTATTGACGGCGAAGTTGGTGCCAACTTTTTGCGGATAGAGGGTGTCACGTGGTCAGCGCAACGGATCCCACGGCCATTAATCTCGGTTTTCTAGACCGGAACATAAACATGTACGAACGGTAATTTTACTTTCATATTACGATCCAGAAAGCATTTATTAAGTCGGAGGTAGTCGAAACTAGAAAAATTTTATAGAGGTTTAGTGTCTGTGTATTAGTAGAAAACACTTGACCTATTTATTCGTGCTTAAAACTCTGAAATGTTTCAGTAAAATAAAAAATGTAAAGTAAGTAAAGGTATCCCTGTAACAGGCCGTGGAGGCCCATAGGGTTGTGAGACGTCGAGGCTCCCACATTTTCTCTAGACAGTCGGCTCACAGATGGCGGTGAGGTTGTCAGCCCTACGCGCCGGCCGCCCTTTACCCCCAAGAATATTCCAAGAATATTCCTGACAGTACATGACAAAAAGCGACTGTTCGACTTATCTTAAAGCCGTTTCACGTTTTCGTTGATAATTGGAATGGTGGGGCTGCTTGTTTTGTGTTTCACAGCTCTTCCCGCAGAACATTTCGTGCACCCCCTACCCTTCCTCTGAGAGATAAATAATACAGAGTTTACTGGCGGTCAGGCGGAAGGAATATCATAACACGTGTGTTATGCGTGTTGCCGTGGTTACAGTGCAGCCTTTGCTTATTATATCACGGAGATAGCGAAAATGCTGTAGTGCAGGCCTTGTGTTTAGACCGGTTTATGGGTTACGCACGAGGAGAATGTTGAGAAATACGGAAAGTATTAGCGGGGTAGCAGTTGTAGCTGAGTTCAAGGAGGGATTGTAGTGAAGTGGAGAACTGTGAGTACTTCTAGGACACTTCTGCATTTTCTCAGGAAAGGAGGAAGGTTAAGAAAGCTCTGCTCTCCTATACGTCTTAATGGCGTAAAGCACAGGAAGGCTATGCTGAGATATTCACTGCGGTGAATATGAAGATTAGTAAAGCCCATGGACGCTACAGAGCACGGTGCGTCATATCTTGCGTTGGTAGCCTCAGCAAGAAAGGGAATCCTTCGCTAATCCCGTTGCAGTTATTCCGGATCGAAATATGAAGAGCGAAAAATTCTGTGCACAGCTGAGTACATGCATCAAGATACATGGGAATTAGGAGCAAGAGGGGTTAGAGCAGGAGGACTTTCAGACTGTGTTGAGGGCAGCTGGAGAGACTGAAGCCGCACTAGCAAATATCCGAGATTGGCTTCAGCTGGATGAAGGAGACCCTGGATTTCAGCTTCTGACAGAGGAAGAATTTGCTGCAGTGATATTCTAGTGGTCAGAACTCCTGGCTACAGATCCAGATGTCCCGGGTTCGATACTCGGCGCTTACAGATTTTCTAAGAAGCAGTGGATCTGGATCAGGGTCCACTTAGCATCGTGAGGATACTTGAGGAGCTGTTTCAAGGAAATAGCGGCTCCGGTCTAGAAAACCGAAATTAACGGCCGTGGGGATTCGTTGCAATGACCACGTGACACCTTCTTTCCGCTGAAGTTGGCAGTAACTTCGCCGACAAGTGGCGATTGCTAGGTCGGTACAGTTCGCTTGTGGACTCAAACCACGGAATTTGTTTTCGTTTTCATCAGCATTTCTTATATTGTTAGAGTTTCCGTTGGTTTGCTTTCTGTATTTGTATCCTCTAGGGCCAGCTTTTGTTACAGTAATCAGGAGGAGCTCTCCCCCCAATTTATCCGGATTAGCGAGGGTTTACTGTATGTCCGAGTTCCCCATCGGCCTACAGATATCGGAAGCATGTTGAATACAGAATCTGGTAGGTTGAGTGATAATGACGCAACGATCTACCTCACTAACAATGACGCAACAGCGTCTCCATGGCAGATGGTGTGTGTCTGGCTGGTTGTGACATATATAGGCTGATAGGTGTCTACTGGCCGGTCACGGTAGCCGAGCGGTCTAAGGCATTCACTGTCTTCGCTCGCTTGGAAACCGGGATCGTGGGTTCGAATCCCACTCAGGGCATGGATGTTTAGTTTGTGTGTGTGCGTTTTTCTGTGTTTGTGTACAGGTAGAGGCCTTGCGACGAGCTGATCACCCGCCCAAGGAGTCCTACCGTATGTGTAAGATCAAGAAAAACCGAAGTGAAACGGAGAAGTTCATGGAGGTAGGCCTAGGCCCACTGGGGCTGTAGTGCCAAGAAAAAAAAAGTGTCTACTGACGTTTCGGAGAAACGTACTGTTTCCATGTTTAGGCTGGAAGAGTGAGCCAAGCAAGGAAGAACTGCGATCAACACAGACAGAGGCTTGAAAGGGAACTCAGAAGGGTTGAGCAGGGGCGCAGAAGATAAGAAGAAGGGCAACTAGCGCTGAAGGATTTTGGTTTGTTTTGCTGATCTCGAGGTAGATATATATATATATATATATTTGTTTTTTTAAAGATTACAGAATGCGGATTTCTGAGAACAGGGTGCTTATAAAAGTAGTTACCACTAACAAAGAGGGGAGTAAAAGTGCTAGAATGTTGGATGCTGAGAAGACTCCTGACATGTAATCTTGATGATATGATTTTCCCCGTGCTCAACGAATTAAGCACAGCGCCATTGGAGCGTAAGTGGGAGTGGATGTATAGACCCACTTATTGTTGACTTCAATACTAGTTGAAGGTGAGTGTTCAGTTTCACGCCCCGGCTGCTCTACACCCGGGGAAAGAACCACGGTAACCATGGAATAGGCTGGGTGGGCCCCAGAGCCAGTCGAGATAACGTGGAGATGAGAGAAATTTTGAACCTACCGGGACTCAAACTCCAAGTCTTCTGCTGTCCAGCCCGCAGGCAGTTGCTGTACCGACTGCGCTATCCCGTCTTTACGGTATGCGTACATTTCTTCTTAATTCGTTATTTATCTTTTTCAGATCCTTGTGTGTATATATATATATATAAAGTTGTATAAGAGAATTCCCGAGATTTAGACATTTCTGTTCTAGTATATCGTGTCTATTCTGTGAGTGACTATACTATTTTTGTATTAATTTGTGAAGTGTTTTAAACACTGCAAACGGCACTGCTTAAGGTTGATTACCTCTGTTATTAGCAGGAAACGCTTTAAACACTGCCCTCGACATATCAGTCGGCAACCCGCAGAACTGGAGTACGGGAGAAATAGGGGAAATTAATGGTACGAAAGCTGATATAAGAAATGACGAGACTTGCTGCTGAGTTCCTGACGAGGGACAGCGGGCTTATCATGAATAACTGAAGAGGCACACGTCATTGGTGATGACTGATATATGTACTAAGAGCACATGACTTTTCTCGTCTGGTCACCAACATCGGACTCGATCTGTGTCTTCATGTTGGGAGTCAAAGCACGCGACTACGCTCTCGGGATACAAAATGCACCCCAAGAACCAATATTGCTTAGCGCCTACCAGTCAAATAACTGAGATTTTTTGGTTTCAAACGACACGACACGGATCTTTCGAGAAATTGTTCACTTTTTCTCGCCCCTTACTTTTCTTGTCTCTTTCATCCTTGTGTCCCTCAAGCTTTGTTCTTTTATTTCGAAATTGATTTAAAGTGTTCGGCATTTTTAGGATTCCGGAGTAAGCAGTTTTTGCTGCGAGCATGGAGAGGAAATGTGAGGCTTCTCTTGCTTCATTGCTTCATATCAACTGAACAAGGGACCAAGTGCAAGACAACAGATAATAAGAATTCATATTTGAGGTTACAGCCGCGCTATGGCCCTTGGATCGACTCAGCCTCTAAGAGAAATGAGTACCAGGAATATTCCTGGGGGTAAAGGGCGGCCGGCGCGTAAGGCTGACAACTTCACCGCCATTTATGAGCTGATTGTCTAGAAAATGTAGGAACCTCGACGTCTCACGAACCTCCACGGCCTCTAACAGGGATAGCTTTACCTTTTTTTATATTCCGGGTTGTGAAACCGTGTAGTCTTGTAGAAGTTGAATGACGTTTCTAAAGAAAGTGTTGCATCCATCTGCAGAGTCGGTAGATGTAGCAACCAGAAAGAGATAAGAAGAAGGCTTCATGTTTCGTTTGCTTAGTCTTCAACCCCGATGATGGATGCAATAGATTCCATCGAAATGTATGTAAACTTCTATATGGATATGTCGCACAGATCAGTAAAACGCTGTTCGTAATCTTTTGTTTCGCATAGTTTGTGATTGGCCTTTGTGCTGTGAAGTCAACACGTAAATAAATACAAAAAATTAACTGAATACTCTTAGGCTCTGTGTGTGAATGGTAAAAAAGGTGAAGAAATGCCTGCACCCAATTAGTTAAGAACCACGCAATGAAGACGTGTCTCGAAGTGAAGGCGTAGCTCCACCATTGTCAACCTCGGCCCTCGGTGGAGGAGAGTGGTCAGCTTCACGCCCTGGCCACTCAATCCCCCAAGTACCCACTGGATAGGAGTTTGGTTACGTCCTAATGCCGGTCTGGACACTGGAGAAAATTTTTACCCCTGCCGGTAATCGAACCCTGGCCGTCCAGTCTGTAGCCGGTCGCTAGCTGCAGACAAAGAATGTGTTAGTACTGCTGAGGAGAAGGAATGTGACAGAAGGTAGGATATGGCGTTGCTGTTAAACAGTGCTGTGGAAGTTTAACCAATGCTGGGCTGGGCTGAATTGTGCCCCTATGCGCGGGGGGGGGGCAGAATCCTCTGCTACGTGAGAACAAAGTAAAGCAGGCGCTAAGCGCGCCTGCGGGACAGCTCGGGGCAGAGTGGGATGTTGGCTGCCCTGAGAAATCTTGCAAGTCTAGCAGGAAGGAAGGAAGGGAAGGAAGTAAAGAGCAGGAGTTCGCAAGGTTGTAGTGGCGACGCTGAAACTTCTTGGCGCTATCATGCTACGAGTGTGTGCGCATGCGCGCTCTGTAGCTGTGTGGGGTTGGCGAGATCGAGATCAAGATCTTTCCTGTCTTTCTTACTTTTCTGTGAGCTAAATAGACTTAAGTAAGGAAAAGAGATCGTACATTTGTCAATAACAGTGACAAATTAACATTACGTCAAGAAGAAATTAAGAATTACTGTCTGTACACCATATTTTTTTTCTTGGCACTACAGCCCCACTGGGCCTAGGCCTACCTCCATGAACTTCTCCGTTCACTTCCATTTTCTAGATCTTACACATTTGGTAGGACTCCTTGGGAGGGTGATCAGCTCGTCGCAAGGCCTCTACCTGTACACAAACACAGAAAAACGCACACAAACATCCATGCCCTGAGTGGGATTCGAGCCCACGATCCCGGCTTCCGAGAGAGCGAATACAGTACGTGCCTTAGACCGCTCGGCTACCGTGACCGGCGTCTGTAGACCATATACAAATTAATATTAGTGACAAGGCAGGTGGTACATGTAGTTACCAATGTGCTTTAAAGGTACATTTCTTCTCATGGGGTGAGATTGAGTCCACTTGGTACTGCAGAAACTGTCTCGCCTACTGTACCAGCCCCGGATGACATGATGAGTGTGGAGCTGTCGGTGGAATGAGAATTGGCAGGGGAAACCGAAGTACTCGGAGAAAACCTGCCACAGTGCCACTTTGTCTACCACGAATACTACATGACCTAATTCGGGCCGCCGCGGCGGGAAGCCGGCGACTAACCGCCTGATCAATGGCACGGCCCTGCTTTAAAGGGTTAATAATTCAACGTGTGTAGCTAGGCAACGGCGCGATAACATCTTCTCCTTTAAGCGCTTGACAACAATACATGGTCAATGCTAGGTAACGACTCAGTAAATGCGTTAAAAAGATAACAATAGGAGCTGTATCCCAGCGAGCGAATGTTTATTGCTCGCTGCTATGCAACAGCTAGTGCACCAATGAAATCTTGGGCTAGGAATCATGTTATTTGTTTTCTATAGGCCCGCGCCGAAGGTTTATAGGGGGCAACACAGGTGGTTTGCAGTCAGTCTTAATCTGGAAGAGGGAATTGGAACTTGAAGTGGAGGGTCCGGGAGGTTTCAGCAATTGAAGAATGCAGGGACGAGAATGGAGCGTGTCTTAGTGAAGATTGAATACAGATTAGGACACAGGAGTACAGAGTGACTGAAGGCGAGAAAGCTTCATAGTGATCTGAAGTGATATTTTCTGTGCTGAGATCCGTTGCTAGGAGACGACTAGTGGAAACAAAGAATCTTAGTGCGTGCGCAATGGTAATCAGCGAAAGCGCTGTATTAAGTATGATTAAGAGAGACTGTCTAACCAAAGTGCCAGTAAATCCAATCGTCCGAACTATAACCCCTGACTCTCGTCCCCTGCACGTCACAATACATTAACCGGTGCTTTCCATATTCGCTACCTGCTTCATGATACTTAGTTTCTTATCTTATTCTTCGATCCTGAAGAAGGAGGCAATATGTTCCTCCGAAGTGTCGGTTGACTTTCAGCTTATTATACGCTAGAAGATAGAACTCTTGATTTTTTTTACTCGAATACTTCCACCAATTTTCAAAAATATGTTACATATGTTGTACTCCGTACGAGCTTCTTGAATGGAAACCTCACGGAATATTTCTGTGCCACTGATAGTATTTCTAAAATGATTATCGATAAATGAAATGCATACAGATCGATGGGCAACTCAACTTAACACTCAGAACTTTTTGAACTGGGAGGAACTGAAGTCCTCTTTTTCTGGGTCCGACAGAAATTGAAATGTTCGCCCAAAGATTCTTTTGAATTTGCAAGCAGAGTAACACCCGTCCGGGCAGATTAATGTTGTGTAGACGAAAGCGCGGAGGTGAGCGGGGCACGGGTTCAGGAGGCCACGGCATTACGTGTCGGAAGAATCAATTCAGCGGTTCAAATCATGAGTGGCATATGTTCTGAAAAATATTGTTCTCTTTTTAGAAAGTCTTCACAATTCATAACCAGAAGCAAATTTTGAATACATTGGCCGAAATTCTTGAAGAAAATTAGTGGAAAGTTAGATTAATATCCATCCTGACGAAGGCATATTTTCATAGACTGATATTCTTAAGAAGGAGCACGCGGTAGCGTAGTGGTTGAGGGGTCGCGCGTTCGAGTCCCGATGAGGTCATTAGATTTTTCTTTCAGTTGACCTAATCCTTCCAGCCGCACTATGGCCTTGGGGTCGGCTCGGCCTGTAACAGAAATGAGTACCAGGAATTAAATAAATAATTTTCCTGGGGAGTAAACCGCGGCCGGGGCGTAAGGCTGACAACCTTACCGCTATTTGTGAGCCGATTGTCTAGATAATGTGGGAACCTTGACGTCTCACAACCCTATGGGCCTTCAGGGCCTGGTACATGGGTAGCTTTATTTTACTTTACATAATCTTAGGAGAGAATTTCAAGTAATGTTCCCTACGTGCCACTCCCTGTGACCAGGCTAAAGACGGGAAGACCAGGTTTCGATTTCAGGAAGAAATTTTCTGCAAAGCACCCAGACGGGATATGTGCTCCCCCCCCCCCTCCTACTACATGGGTTTCAGTACATGTGAACTATAGCAGCCGAGACATACTGCTAAACACTAGCCTAAATGAAATGTCCAGGTTCGATGTACACCTCAGCTATGTGCTCATAGTAAAGGCGTGTGCGGGAGTGGATGTATAGATGCTCATTTTCTTGACCTCGACACTAGTTGGAGGTGAGTGGTCAGCTTCATGCCCTGGCCGCTTTTCCCCTGAGGAAAGAACCCCCGGTACCCACTGGATAGGAGGTTGGGTGGACCCCAGAGCCTGTCTAGACGACGTGGAGAGGAGGAAAATCTTGCCCCTACCGGGACTCGAATTCCGACTCCTCGGTCGTCCAGCCCGTAGCCAGTCGCTATACTGACTGAGCTATCCCCGCCATATAAGTTCATAGTAGAATGCTTAATTAAGTAGAGGGATTAATTTACCTTTACTTAATCTTCGTTAGCCGGTCACGGTAGCCGAGCGGTCTAAGGCCTGCACTGTCTTCGCTCGCTCGGAAGCCGGGATCGTGGGTTCGAATCCCACTCAGGGCATGGATGTTTAGTTTGTGTGTGTGCGTTTTTCTGTGTTTGTGTACAGGTAGAGTCCTTGCGACGAGCTGATCACCCGCCCAAGGAGTCCTACCGAATGTGTAAGATCTAGAAAAACCGAAGTGAACGGAGAAGTTCATGGAGGTAGGCCTAGGCCCACTGGGGCTGTAGTGCCAAGGAAAGAAAATCTTCCTTAACGAGTTGGGGTAGCTCAGTAGGTATAGGACGAACTACGGGCTGGACGGCCGGATTTAGATTTCCGGCAGGGGAATGTTTTCTCTACAACGTCATAGCCGGCCCTAGGGCCAACTTATCCTCCCACATAATGGTTATCGTCGACGATTACTCGGGGGTAATTCGACTGGGGCGTGAAGCTGACCACTAATTTCCATCTAGTGCCGAGGTCTAGAATGGTGGAGCTATGCCTCCACTGCCCCATATGTCTTCATAACATAGTGCTTAATTAATTAAACACAGGGACAACTCTACCTCATTATGTTAGCTTCTTATCCCTTACGTACTGGTAGATAGGCAACAAGCATGTTTCGGAACCGCTTAGTCTGCCTTGGTTTTATACCAGTTTTAAGACTGACAATTTGTCTTTATCTGGCAAGATGCAAAAATAGATCAGTCTGTTATCTTGAATCTTACTTGCCCCGGTTTTGATCACTTCTCAAGTCAGAATCAGCGGACTGTGTTTTGTTGAGTGCGTTACGTTACGCCTTTGCCACTCTCTAGCCAGTGTGGAGCTAAATGTTAGGATGATGGGTGAATAATGAAGTGGAAAGGATTTGGAAGGAAGTGGCCGTGGACTACTAGGATGTACCGTCAACTGTCTGGAGGGACTGCGATAAACCAAGGAAATTTTCACGAAATAGAGTAGGTGCCCCAACCGAGATTCGAGTCTGGCTTCTCCCGATTAAGATTCCAGAGCGTGACCCGCGCGCCTGCACGCCCTCCTACTCAGCGGCTGTATATACACCCTGTGTGTTCCATGCAGCAAGGTACAAACTGACGTGTGCTTGCTCTGCAGCATTTCCTGCAGAGTTCTTTTCATTTAAATCTGTAATACTTTGGTTTACGGTTCCCGTAGTGAATCTCCTTTAAACAATATCACAGCGTTATAGTTTAATATTATAATTATTTTTTTATTGCTAGTGGGGTGGACTAAGTCCCTTGTACTGCGGCCAATTCTGGCCTATTGTACCAGCCCCAGATGGTAGGTGAGCGATTGGTGGAATGAAGACTGGCAGGTGAAACTGAAGTACTCGGAGAAAACCTGCCCCAGCGCCACTTTTTCCAGCACAAATCCCACTTGACCAGATCGGGATTGAACCCGGGCCGCCGTGGTGGGAAGCCAGCGACTAACCGCGGCCAATATTATCATTAACTAATAGCCCTTATATGACTAAGGAATTCATTACTCTCTTCAGATAAAACTTACCACTGTTTTCTTCTTGAGTCATATACACGTAAACCAAGTCCTGATCAGAGATCTGTAAATCTTTACCGGGCATTCTGAAATAGCAGTAATGTTCTTTACTTTTACTTCGGTGGTTTTGGTTTCGAATCCCGTCCGGGACAGTGGCCATTCCAACTGAAGTTTTTCTCTAGGCAAATACGGGGAGAATCCCTGGACTATACCAGTACCGCTTCCTCCCAAATCTTTTCTCATTCATCGTTGTTCTGTCATATCACCACCCGACACGGTGTAGTGTAGATTCTGACGCGTTGTTTAACAGCCAACGTAATAAAATTCGTTTCAGTGACATGCGATGGAAAACTTAGGGCTGGGTAGAACAAAAGACAATTAAAACACCTTGTGGCCCTCATAACAGTCATCATAATAAGTAGAACTTGCTTCATCGGACATTGGTCACGTGATGCTTAACTAATGATATGATCTGCATTGCCTAAGCGTCTGACTTCATTACGCTGCAATTAAAACAACGTAACATTACACAGAACAATTGAAATTGTAACGTAACACAAGTATTGGCATTCCAGTTCAAATGACATGTCTGGTGCAGTTTGCCGTTTGTATCAGGTTGTGTGACGAGCCGGTCCAGAGCCATCTGTTGAATTGCACTGATAATTGTTCGTCGACAGCAAAACTTTTATTTGCCCTACAATTGCCAAGCATAGACAATTTCGACGTTGACAAAAATCGATATATCTGAAAAATATATGGATATGTGTTTCCTTTTTATCGGATCTACATAGTCGTGGAAAGTACAATTGTCCCTGTGCTTAACTAATTAAGCACTACTCCATGAAGACGTATGGAGGAGTGGATGTATAGATCCAGGTTTTCTTGACCTCGTCAATAGCTGCAGGTGGCTGGTCATGTTCACGCCTCGGCTGCTTAACCCCCGGATAGAGCGGTTGGTATCGTGACTGGCTAACCGTGAGTTAGAGTTCGAGTCCCGCTAGTTTCAATAGATTTCTCTTCTCCTCGTTGTCGAGACCGGCCCTGGGGCCCACCCAGCCTGATATCTAATAGGATTGGGGTGGTAAAGCGGCCGGGGCTTAAGGCTTAACTCTCGCCTCCAACAAGTGCCCAGGTAAAGAAAATGTGGATCTAGACGTGTATACACCCACTCCCCCATACACCTTAGTGGCGTAGTGCTTAAGTAGTGAACACAGGGACAGCTTTACCTTTACCTTTACAGTGTCATGAAACTTTTGAAGGGAATTCTTTGCCTACAATTTTTAGTTCTTAGGGAGATTTAGCCTCCCTGATCATCAAGTTCCCCCCCCCCCCCTCTATGGGATCCTTGCGGCAAATTTTTATCTCTCGCGATTTTCTACATCTTCCTCAGATACACCCCTCGCTGTCGTCATTCCAGATCCCGCGCCATTTGACCCTTCCCCGTCGTTCTGCTGAACCCGGTAATTGGCGACGAACACATTCTCTCAACCTTTGTCCACTTTCCGTTTTGCTTTTCTTGCTTACGGCATGAGGACTTGAGCTGCACTCATGTCGGGAGAGTCCAGGGGCGGGCTCTATAGTTTATTACATACAGAAGTCAAAGGTAGAAGATACAGTTATCGACGTGCTTAATTAATTAAGCACCACGCCACGCCTTGAAGACGTAAGAACATATTGACCTCGTAACTAGGTGTAGTGGGTGGTCAGCTTGACGCCTCGGCCGCTTTAGCTCCAGTTACCCATTGGATAAGAGGTTGGTTGTGCCTCAGAGCCATTCTGGACGCTGTGGAGAAGAGAAACATGTTACGGGCTGTACGGTTGGGCTTTGGTTATGGGAAGGGGCAAGATGTTTTTCTGTTCTGACCTCCCTCTAGTGCCGGAATCAATATGTCAATACTTCTCCATGGCGTGGTGTTTGCTAATTAAGTGCGGCCACAGTTTTCCACACAGAAGGACATAGGCCAGTCATGCTCTCAGTGTGGATTGCAGAATCCAATTGCTATGCTTGTGAGCGATGGTTGCTGATGCTGCCGCAGGTTTCACAAAATCTCGGTATGTCCTTCACCCCTCATCTTACCCAAATCTACCCTTTCTCTCCCCCATCCTCATATATCTTGCTTTCTGTCTCTGTCTGCCTAATGGCGCCCCGTTGTCCGCATATCAGACTGACCTGTTTAGGATTGGAGCTCACTGATTGATAGATCGAATGATTGACAAACGGGTCTTTGCACTGGCTAGGGGCCTGCCAATGTTATCCTATTTGTTCACATTCTATGACGTTAGAGAGCCGGGACAGCACAGTCGGTGTAGAGACTGGCTACAGGCTGGACGACCGAGCGGTCGGAGTTCGAGTCCCGGTAGGATCAAGAATTTTCTTTTCTCCACGCCGTCTAGACCTTTTCTGGGGCCCACCTAACATCCTATCCAGTCAGAGGATTTTCCCAGGGGATAAAGCGGCAGAGGTGTGAAGCTGACCACTCACCTCCAGCTGGGGGGCAGAACTTTACCTTTTTTACTTTTACCTAATCCTTCCAGCCGCACTATGGCCCTGGGTTCTACTCACACTTTAACACAAATGAGTACCACGAATCTTCCTCGGGCTAAAGTGCGGCTGGAGCGTAAGGCTGACAACCTTACCGCCATCTGTGAGCCGATAGTCTAGAGAAAATGTGGGAGTCTCGACGTCTCACAACCCTATGGGCCTCCACGGCCTGTTACAAGGATACCTTTACCTTTATATCATAAGGGCACTGTCATTATTGAGAAAGGAAAGCGACGGGCGGCACATGATTAGTAAATGTGGGACAGTCGGTGGAATGATATTTGGCAGGGGAAACCGAAGTACTCAGAGAAAAGCTGCCCCAGTACCATATTGTCCTCAGCGAATCCCGAAGAACGTGACCTGGCTTTGAAGTAAGGTCTCCAGGATGACCATCCGTTTCATCTAGGGCACGGTTCCACGTAATTTCTTCACTGGCTGAGCTACAGTTAGCTTCTCGGGAGGAACTCCGCTGCAGTGAGTTCGACTGCGTATCAATTAGAAGCTATCCTTCTGTCCAGACAGCCGGCTTACCCTCAGACATAACAGAGATCGGGGCAGACGATACAAGTGACAATGAGTGAAGTGTGGATTCTACCCCTGGAGGTCCCGTCACACGCACCCCTCCAACGTGGAGGTTTCCCTCTCGTAGGAAATCTTCGCTTTTGCTTCTGTATGTCGGAGAGCGGAACCAGGCGAGTTCTACTGCTGACATCAATTTGTAACTTACTCCTGAAGAAAGATACCAAACCAAAGGCTATTTAACGACACTTTCAATTTCGATGATGGATTTGAAATGATTGGGAACATATCAGTCTTGGCACAATTAAGGTACTATCCGAGAACATTTCTGAAGAGACTGAGCAAAACCACGAGAAACTGGGTCCAGATAGCCCGTGTCCCGATCGATAATCGAACCAAGGTAAAAGTAAAGGTAAAATGGTAAACTTGTCCCTATGATTAACTAATTAAGCACTACGCCATGAAGGCGTATGGGGGAGTGCATGTTTAGATCCACATTTTCTTGACCTCGGCACTGGTTCGAGGTGAGTGGTCAGCTTCACACCCCGGACGCTTTACCCCCGAGGAAAGAGCCCCCCGGTATCCAGTGGATAGACTGGGTGGGGCCCCAGATCCTGTCTACTCCAAGAGAGACTCATATTCATTCTGCTTTCCTGAAAATGGAGGTAGCAGTTTCCTGCGAAACCTTGGAAGTACAGTCTACTTCTATACGGCTCTGTCACCTCCAAAATAGGACCAGCGTCATCAACTTAAACGTAGATTAAGCAAAGTGAAACTGCTCCTGTGTTACTAAATTAAGCACTAAGTTCTGATGAAGTAAGGGAGGAATCGAGTTCTCGCTCCACGCTTTCTTAATATCGGCGCTAGATGGAGATGAGTAGTTTGCTTCACGCGCCGGCTGCTTTACCCCCTGGGCTTCAGTATATTTCATATTGGATTTGAGGTCTGAGCTTTTTACGGCGCTTAAAATTAAGAATACGCTCTTCTGGAATGTAACTCTGTATAATTTTGTGGATATGTAACGAAGTTTCGGAAAAACATACTGCCTCCATCTTCAGGGGAGAAGAAAGAAAATTTAAGTATTTGGTGAAGAAGCCATTGATCGTTTTCGTGAGTATACAAATACCGGGGTTGGGTGAGAGGCAAAATGAAGATATTTTTAGTGGAGAAATCGGAAATAAAGAGGCTCTATTTGGAAGATCTAGTTGCAGATGTGAGGACAGCGTTAAAATCTGTCTCAAAGAAGTAGACTGAGTACATGGGCTGGATTAATTGATCCCATGACAGAGACAATTGCCAGGTTGCATGATTTTTTCCGGATAATTGATGAATGATGAATTTTAAAGGATTTTGAAGGAAACGGCCATGGACTAATTGTGGTACTATCCCAAAATTATCCTGGAGGTACTGGTGAAAAATACAAAATAAATTAGTCAGGATAGCTGCTATTCCAGCCAAGATTCGAACCGAGCGACTTCCGAAAATCAGAGCTAACCCGCTGCACTAACAGCTTTGTGAACTGCTGTAAATATATTGATAAACGTTAGCTTACCACAAAAGACACGGATTTTCTCTACTGACAGCTCTTGCTCTGTGTATAAGTTATGTGCAAACTTCAGAATCCTGCAGTCTGCATTTGCTTCATTTGTGATTAGACAACACAGGAGTTTTACCGACGTCTTCGTCATTACATTGACTGCGCATGCGTCTAGCTGGTCCAGTGTGTAGATGAATCTATCTGTAGTTCGATCGTTTCACCACTAGGAGCGCACTGTCGCAGGCTCCTTGCTTTTGACGGGTTCAGTCGCCTCAAGTTTTCCGTCGAGCACAGAAACAGAAATCCGGCTACGTCTCGTGAACGCGCGTCGCGTAGTTTTGTGTCTGTCTGTCTGTAGCAGATAGCTGAAAGCGAAGGACGCTGACTCACGAACGCTATGTCTGCCCAACCCTTCCATTCGCCATGACCAGTAGGGACATCTGAACAGGACAGCAAGGCTTCTCGAGAAGGGTCAAGAAGCGTGTGGTACACTGTTGTAATTTGTTTTAATAATACGTCCGTTACTTCGAATAATCGCGGTTTAAATTATTCGGCACTAGAAGAAAGAAAAAGTGCTATTAGAATCTGATAAGGAAACCATCATATAACAAATTAAGAATAAGTAAACTGGTAGAATTTATTCAGTGTTCCATTTTCTGCATTCGTGTTATAAAGTGTTTTTCTTAGACTTTTGTATAAAAAAAGTAAAGGTGAATAGATTAATTTACAAAATATATTATTCTTACATGTATAATAAATATAATGTAGATGTATTATCTGTCAATGTCTTGGATTTAACTTTTCGAAGTAAGGAAATATTTAGGCCAAAAATAAAGAATATCTGATGTTAAAGCGAAATCCTTATACTGAAATAAATTATTCTATAATCGATATCAAAATTTGATTCAAGTATCATGTTTCGCCACCAGGTTTCGTGTTAGTGGATGAAAGAAATAGAAAAGTGAAATATTTAAAGATCATAACAACATTCGCAAATGGTTTAAGAAGCGGTGTGAAGTAAATTTGTTCTTAACGCGTATTGGTTTCGTCTCTTTTTCTCAGTCCTCTATAATCCGTAATGTTTTAGTGCTACTGAGGGATACATTGATGGTGTGAAATGGTGGTATAAATTACTTTAAGCTTTGCGAAGTCGGGAACTGTCTTCTTTTGCAGGTGATTAACTCGGTTCCTGTGATGCTTCAAATTCAACGGAATTTCTTTGGAAACTTGGACTCCTGAAGTAGCTCAAACCTGAAGGTAGGAGTGATGTCACATGTATATTTTGTATAAATCTACTTCGAGGATGAGTCATCGTAAGATTAGTGTCTTACATTATTACGTTGTCATTAGGAATTTGGCGATTTTATGTTTAATGGGCGAAGAGTGCCAAAATTGTCATACCGAAGGTCTCTTTAAGCACGCGGGGTTTTTCTTCCTTAAAATTGCCTACACAGAGTATGACGTACTCAGGAATATATTCTAGAAGCACAGTATCAGGGTTGATTGCACTTTATTATTGTATTTAACCCTTTAAAAACTGAAAATTTCCTGAATAAAATATAACAACTCAATTCGCACCTCAAAGGAAACATTACGTCACCGCTAAAAAGCCCAACCGCTTAATGCTGTTTAGGGAAACAGTCGCTGTTTACTGTGAGAACCATACGGAACACACACATACACTCTGTGGGCAGAATGCAGAGTTTTAGTATGTTCAGTCCGTACCTCACAGGAAACATTACGTCTCCGCTATAGAGCCCAACCGGTTAATGCTGTTTAGGGAAACAGTCGCTGTTTATTGTGAGAACCATACGGAACACATAGGTACACTGTCATCGATGCTGTGTAGATCGAGCAAAAGCAGTGTCGTTAAACAAAAGAAGAATAAACTCATTGCATATGACATCATTACAAAAATTCATTTAATATTATTCTTCGAACTTTTAGAGCAAATTACTCAAATATAATATGAGATAATTTTCTTTATACTAAAAGTTCTATAGGCATGAAATTTGTCATTGTCCTTAAGCAGTTTCGGCTAACCGTAGCAACAAACTGTCAGATGTTAACATTCTGCATGAAGTAAGCTATGTAGCAGGTTACGAAGGAGTGAATGGGCTTTTGCTTCATTGTATCGTGTCTATTCTGTGAGCAGTGATAATGTTTTGATAGGAATATGTGAAGTGTAGCATACGATTGAATATCTGTGTGTTAATCATGGTATAAGCTTTGAAGGCCTGCCTCGACATATCATTCAATAACTTACAAGACTGCACAGGATTACGGGAGAAAGCAGGAGAATTTATGGTACGAAAGCTTACTTCCCGTTGAATTCACAACGGGTATTACACTAGTAACTAAATAACTACTTGAGCAGACTGTTTCCACTGACTCACTGAGTTTCGGGCGTGAGGTATTGATGCTGCGAATATTCGTGGAGGCAGGTGGCTTTTTTACTGTTACCACACGAAACACAAGTGCGTAATATCTTATTTTAGCATCCTGTTGCAGTTGGTGTTAGCATTTATTTATGGTTTTCTGTACCGACCACAATGCAAAATTATTTACATTTAAAATTAAACAATTTTAAATTTTAGGGGCACGCGCTACCGTATTTGGTTGAGACACTATGCTACAAGCTGGAACGTCGCGGGTTTGATTCCCAGTTAGATCACTGGATTCTTCAATTGACCTAATCTTTCCAGTCGCACTATAGCCCTGAGGTGGAGTCGGCCTCTGACTGAAACGAGTACCAGGAATCCTCTTGGGGGTAAGAGTCGGCCGGCGCGTAAGGCTGACGATCTCACCTCACTCTGTGAGCCGGTTGTCTAGAAAATGTGGGAGCCTTAACGTCTTCCAGCCTGTTAGAGGGATAACGATATTTCTTTTATTAGTTATCCGTCACTGCACTGTATGTTTCGGCCCACTCGGCCATCACCAGGTTCTTTGAAATGGGGGGGGGGGCTGCTGTGCCCTCAGCGGTATTGCGATCCCTGTTTTCGTATTTATAGTGTATCTAAACGAAGTCAGTGCAGCTGCTCCTTATTTGCCACATCTATTGTCTTCATTGATATGCTTATTGCGTATGTAGTGGGCAGTGTTGATCTCGAAATTTTTGAATAGTGGACGATAAACAGAACACAAATAAATTATCAGATACAAAAAACGTTTAACAAAAAATGACGCCTTTTCAGAACTGTAAAGAAGGGAATGCAATTTTCTGTCACAATATTAATTAATTTTCCTTCTTGTCCACATGTAAGGGCTTAGACGTAGATGGGAGGATAATATTAAAATTGATCTTAGAGAGAGACTGGATTGATCTGGCTTAGAATAAGGACTAGTGGAGGGCTCTTGGGAACAAGGCAATGAACCATCGGGTGCCATAAACTGTTTGGAAACTCTTAAATAGCTGAGCAACCGACAGCTAATGAAGAATGACCCAGTTAGATCATATGTCAGAACCTCGCGAACACATTAAACCTGCAACACTAGAAAATGTTGCACACGGCTTCTTAAATTTCACAAGATACTGCTGAAGGAGGACGCCATTTTCTCCATGCTTCCGAGAATACACGAAATGGAGACGGCTTACATAGCTCCTGCACTTGGTGCAGCTGGAGCAAAGGTGACGCTTTGTACCGACACTCGGATCGAACCTCAACAGCAGACATTGATGACGCTGCCAATAACGCGCATTATGATGAGATGATTACTGAATTATAAATTGCAAATGATGTGGAAGGAACTGATCATGGTGTAATTTGATGTACTATTCTGACATGAGCTGACTGAGGAAAATCGCAATTAATATCAGCCTGTCTATTTACCGAGATATGATACCAGGATNGTGGCGGGGCGGGAACTCGCCTATTACGCGAGCGTTACGTCACCGCTGGGGAGGTAGGGGTCAACATGTCACAATATATATATACACGAGTATATAGGTGTGAGTTCTATTTTATTGTTAATTAATGCCTCAATTTGTTAATTACGAGAAGACTTCTTTGAAGTTAGTATGAAACTATGAATTTTACAGACAGTTAATACGGTTCCTTGGATGGGGAATAAGCCCATCGTATGGACACTAGGTTCACAGGATAACATAAACACAGAATACATCTATGCCTCGAGTGGGACTCAAACCCACGATCCCACTATTCGAGCGGGCGAAGACATTTCATGCCTTATACTGCGAGGCCAGTGTAATCGGTGTTAAAAGCTTAAGAGTGAAATTCAGTTGTTCAGTAACGTGGGGATTATAGCTTTATCTAGGGGACGTAGGAGTGTCTGCTTGGTTGGGAGTTGTCAGAGAATACTTGCCGCGGTGTAATGAAGGCTTCGGATTTAGAGAGATTATGTTCATATCCTTTCTGGTTACAACCGACCTCATTTGGAACCCCCTGTGATTACGACTCGCCCCGCTAACAAACTTGTGGAGACATTAAGAGGAAATTGGAAGTTAGGTACTTTTCATAACCTCAACTTATTCCTCTCCAAGGGTGTTAGAAGATGGTCCTCAGAACTTACTTGCGGTCCAGTTCATTTGAACTTACGACTTCTGGAATATTAATCCTTATTGGAGGTACAGGAAACCGTAGAATCAGTAATTACTTCGCGGAAATACCAGAGAGGGTGACACCGAGCAGGTTAATATAGCGGTAACAGCCTGGAGTTGTTCGTTTTGATTCTCAGATGGGGAATCGGCTATATAGATTTAAATGTTTACGTGTTTTCCGCAGTCCCTCCAGGAAAGTATCGGTAGAGTACCTCGATTAGGTCACAAGACCTTCTTACCAGTATGTTTACCATTTAGTCAGTCATCTGTTCCAGTTATTCTACGGTATAAAGCACGAGATAGGCAGCACATGCAGAAAGAAAAGTTGTATCGCTTTTCGGACTGTGAATAAAAGTGCCTTTTGTCGAGGTTATTAATAAGTAATCTGTATTTACTCGTGAAATTCTCGTTGCAGTTTCTAGCTACAGTTTCCACAGATAACCGTTCCATTAATCCACTCTTATATATTACAGCCCTTGATGGACGCTTTGAAATCTATAATTTTACTGAATATGTAAGTTACGGACTTAAGAGTAAGCATAATAACTGAATTTACTTAAATTCTTTGTTTGTACAGACGGACAGACATATATAGGTAGGTAGGTAGATAAATAGATAAATAGGTAGATTGATATATAGATAAATAAATATGATATAGATATGAATGTAGATAGATAGACACACAGATAGATAGATAGATAGATAGATAGATAGATAGATAGATAGATAGATAGATAGATAGATAGATAGATAGATAGATAGATAGATAGATAGATAGAATGCTGCAGTGGCTGGCTTTTGTGAACACGTCAATGAACGTTCGAATTACATAGTAGGTGGAGAATTTCGTGGTTAGGTCAACGACTACATAGTAGGTGGAGAATCCCATGGTTAGGTGAACGACTGTAAGCTTGTGAAGAGAGATTCTGCTGCATTGCGCTTGTCATAACTTATGTATCGGGTGGTGTAGTGTGGTGTAGTTTCTTGTGTGCCATCCTGACGTGTTGCCTTGTCACGCTTCATTCGAGTCGGGGAAGCGGGCTGAAGATTCGGTTGAGAAGATGCCTGTCTGTCTGTCTCTCTGTCTGTCCTACGATGAGCCTCGCTTGCAGTTAGATAATAGAATTTTGGGGTAAGCGTGAGCCAGTGTCTTCTTCCCAGAAAAGAAAATATTTGCCAGGGCTGCAGTGTTCGTAACTACGTAACTTAATAAAAGTGAAGAGTTTTTTTTGTCATGAAGTTCGGTGACAGCCAGGTCACGTAGTTGTCATACCTGTAAAATATCTACAGGCAATAACACTAAGATAAACTTTGTGTAAACATCTTTGAGACTGAGTCATCATCAGAATGAACATTGCTCACAGAACATAAATACACGTATGTTATTTATTAAAATATGAATCTCATAAACATTGATTTCTAGGGGCGAAATATGAGAGAATTGTTGAAAACAAACGTTTTTTCCTCTGGCGTTGTCTACTCGACATATGACGTTATTTAAAAATATTTTGGACATAATATACATGTGGAGTGCCTTAGTAAATACAGGGTTTCAGAATATCTACTGATGTTTGGGAGGCGACGTAGTGAGACGATCTGGAACCCCTAGAATTCCTTGAAAGTTATTTATCTCCCTGTAAAATAAAACTTCAATGTGATACGTGAGAATATAGGAACACCTACCTACCCTTCCACTCGGCCCTACAGACCTGCGTGAGCCTTGGCCTCCTCTACAACCAGTCTCCACAACCAATGCGTGCTGCCATAGGAATGGGAGGCTGGTTGTTAGTTTCCTGAACAAAACTCTTTTTTACGGGATGACGTTGTTAGCCTCGTACCCAACGCCCAACCTGGAGAACCAGGTGTCTCTCTTAGTCTGGTCTCTACTCTCTGTCCTTTCCGCCTTGCGTGACCCTGCCGGTAGTTAAACTACCGCCGGCATAGCTCTCCAGGTCACAGAGTCACGCAAGCCCCACCACCACGACAAGGTGGAGACAGTTATAGTGACACAGTGGGCCGCTATAGCGCTGCGTACTCTAGTTGCTGGTAGTACTGTTTCTGCCGGTAGGTGGGCCTGTAGTCATCTGTCCTGTTTTTTAATAATATTTATTTAAAAAAGCTTACTCAATCATATATATTTTGTATTTTGTGTTGGCTTGCGGCAGTGAGAGAGGTGCCTGTGCTTCAGTCGGCAATGTAGTCTGGATCTTTACTGAAATCGATTTTTTTAAAGAATTTTAAGGTTATCAAGGTCAGGTATATTTATACAATTTTTGTAGTAATAATTTCCTTTTGAAATTTGCGAATGCTTGAAATAAATCCGCTACACATTGGAGACAAATCCGAGATCTCACCGAGCGAACTGGCTGGAGAGGTAAATGAACTATTTTCGGCACGTGTCACGTTGGAATATCGACAATGACACCGGGTGTTCTCAATGAGATATATTTTTGTTCATTTTCCTGACTCATTTTCACACGACTAAAAGAACAGTAGATACATGTAGGACAATACCACTTCCTTCCATATTCTTGTTATTCATCATTCAGTAAACAATCCTACCAGGATGGCTCAGTCGGTATAGCGACTGGGTACGGACTGGGCGGCCGACGTATTGGGGTTCAAGAATCTTATCTTCTCCACGTTTTCCAAGTCCTGTTCTGGGGCCTAACCAGCCTCAAATCCAGCAGGTACGGGAGGCTTTTCCTCCAGGAGTAAAGCGGCCGGGGTGTGACCACTCGCCTCCAAATAGTGCCGAAGTCAAGAAACAATGGATCTATACATCCACTCGCCAATACGCCTTCATGACAGTTCTTCATTAGTTAAGAACATAGACAAAATTTAGCCTTTTTTCCTTCACCATTCGGCCCTGTAGCCGAACTGTGTCGCTAAATAATTCATAAGGAGACGTTACCTAGAAGCCTCCTCCAGCGTAGCGTGACTTACGGCAGATGTCTGCAGTACCACACAGAAATGATAGTAATTAACAGGCCCGCTGTTCCAGAAGGTGCGGCTTGGATGTTTTTATTGCGGTCTCGCTAACTACACTGTCTTGTGTTACATTTTAATTGTAGTTAGCCCTGAGAACGTATTGACTTTCCGGCCCTCGTTAATTAGGGAGGATGTGGGCGTGTGCGGGTCGCATTACTAATTAAATCGAGCAAGATGGCGCAGTTGTTTGGTTCGAATCTCGAATGGGACAACAGTTGCCTTTCATAGATATTGTCATGTGTTAAGAGTGGCTATCGACGGGGATTTTTGATTGCAGATTGGATTTGTTGTCCACTTTTAACACACGAATTGTGACTGCACGTAATTATAGCTACATCGCTGATCTCCACACTACAGTTCACTACAACACATGCTGAGTTTTCAGTCTGCTGTATCTTCACACGCCGTCCCCTGGTAACGGCTTCTAACAATTCGGATGGATCCCTTACAACTGACTGCCAGTTCACTTTGTAACAATTAACTCCTAAACTTGTCTCGGTTGTAACTTCTCGGCTCGGACCGCGTAGAAACCCGTTCATTTTTAGGCTCTAATCATTTCCGTGGGAACGTGTTTGTTTATCACGGCATTATTCGGTAATGCTTGCATATAGTTCCTCATTAAGAATATGTTGCCTAGCAGCGGACTTTTTTCGTTGTTCGTTTCTAGGTCGTTACCCAGTAACGTGTCTATGCGCTACAATATTTATTCATGATTTTTTTCTGTTTTTCGAAGGAGATGTGGGGATACTACAGGCCAGAGCTTTTCCTTCCAGATCCATTCCAATTCATCAGTTACCTTACCATTAGACGATATCGCCCACTGTTTGGTCAGACTGTAAATCGAAGTTCCATTCTGTATAACTCCAGCTATGGAAGTCCCTATTTTAATTCAAACCACGTTGAAGGAACCGTGTAAATTTTGTAACACGCAAAGCAGTACATTCGCGTTTCACTTGTTTGCACGATTCTCAGGACATGTCTGTTTACATCGTTATGTTGCCCCGCTGTGCATCTGTCACAGAAGTTGCATAATTATTGCGGAATTATTATGGTTAATTCATGTTTGTCAAATCATAATGATATTAGGAAGCATTTGCTCACCCATCATAACGCTGTATGGTTTCTGAAGATACAGACCTCCCGATATTTCCAGCGAATGGATGAATTACACCTAAGTTAAAAAGTCACATAAATTGAGATAGATTTAATTGGCTGCGCCATAGCTCAAGCGGTTAGTTGCTGGCTTCCCACCGCGGCGGCCCGGGTTCGATCCAGGGTCTGGTCAAGTGGGATTTGTTATGCAAATGTGGCGCTGGGGCAGGTTTTCTCCGAGTACTTCGGTTTCCCCTGCCAATCTTCATTCAACCAATTGCTCCACAATCACGCTCACCTATCATCTGGTGCTGGTACAATAGGCCAGAAGTGGCCGCAGTACAAGGGACTTAGTCCCACCCACTAGCAATAAAAAAAAAAAGATATATAAATAAATAGTCATGAATGGAATCAGTATTTTCGCCTTGTTCGGCACTTCCTCGTCAGGGTGGGCACCGCTAAATGCTCCATCAACAGCGGCAAACGGTTTTAATGCGAGGCCATGCTTTCTTCTGCAGAGCTTCTTTTCAACTGGCGACAACGGCAGCCTAGCAACTAAGGTCATATTGACTGGCGTATCATGAGGAAAGACGGGATAGTTAGTTACAAAGGTCGGACAGTTTCGTAATTCAAATTTGTACCGAAGAACATCATTGTTCTTTGGGTTGCATTTTAGCATTTTAAATGGTACACTCCTTATCGAATCCCGATGAGATGGATTTTTTAAATTGACCTAAACCTTCGAGCCGCACTATGGCCCTGAGGTCGACTCAGTCTCTAACAGAAATGAGTACCAGGAATATTCTCGGAATATTCTTGGGGGTAAAGGGCGGCCGGCGTGTAAGGCTGACAACCTCACCGCCATCTGTGAGCCGATTGTCTAGAAAATGTGGGACCCTCAACATCTCAGAACGCTATGGCCCTCCACGCCCTGTTACAGGGATACCCTTACTTACTTCTACGCTCGTTATAAAAGCAACATGCTAGCAATATACTTGCCGCTAATATTTGTACATGTTTAAACGTCAGGGTACAATCATACCCGTGTTGTAACTTTTCTGTTGTATCCTCGCCGCCATGCTGGATGTTTATGAAATGTTGTTATCATAAAAAGGCTCTTTGCAATTGATTGAAATTAGTAACTAATTTCCATAAATAGGATTTTATTAGTAGACATGTTTTACTGTGTACACAATACAATTATTTTATATTAAACTTTGAAATATTTACCCTTTGAGCAGTGATTATTACATGTGCATAAATACGTATCTAATTTAATTATTTTGTGTGTCTGAGTGAGAAATTTTGCATTTTGCTTTCATTTCACATTTGTACCCATGTTGATAACGGGAAAGGGAGTTACCACTTTGTTTACTATTTATTTCTGAACATCTTATAAGCGTTTAGCCCTGCGAGTTTTGAGGAGCAGAAATATGGAGAGAGAGAGAGACAGAGAGACAGTGTAAGAAAGAGAAAGCGGACGGGAATGAAGCCTGTCTTCAGTATGAACCAGGACACGTCACACCCTGCCGAAGGAAAGTCCCGTGTATGTTCTCGTATGTGTGCTTGAACACCGAAAGGACCGGAAGTGTGTTCAAGGAATAAGCTACCGACCTTCTAATGATGACGTAACGGTCTGCGTTACTGACAATGACGCAAGTGTTTCCCTGGCTACAATTTTGGGGGTTAAGCAAGTAAACATTTTCGACTTTCATCCAGTCAAATTTTACACTGCCGATCACAATCGCCGCGCGGTCTAAGGTCGGCCGCACACCAACTGCGTCAAGACAAGCATCAAGACATGAGACAAAAGACGCAGTCTTACTTCATTCGTGATTCGTCAGCATGAAGCTGCCGTCAGCATCATGACTGAGACCGATGTGCGGCGGTTTTCATAATCTCATTCGTTTCAGCTGTGCTCCTTTCTTTGCGTCATGTCGCAGGCATCGTGTCTTGACTGTTACATATCTTGACGCATGACGGTGTGCGACCTACCTAAGGCACTCGAGGCATGGATGTCTGCCCGCGTTTCTTCTGTGTTTGTGCTGTCCTGTTTATAGGTAGCGGCCTTGCAACATGGCTGATCCCCCATCCAAAGAGTCCTATCAACTGTATGTAAAATCAAGAGTTTCGGATTAATTCGGATGGGAACAGGCTAGAACGCCTAATATGAAAGTTTGAAAAAGACTTTTTACGATAATCGAAGTATTTAAAAGTCAATGGAATGTGTAGGCGTGTGACACCCGTCTAACTATGTCAGTGGGTTGAATCAAAATTGGGAGATGTGAGGTTGAATTCGGAAGATTAAAGAGGACTTATCCCTAGTTCAGCTTTAAGGAGCGCGCTTTCAGTGCCTGTGCTTCTTGCATGAAAGTTATTGATTTAGCTCTGAAAACACATTGGATATTTGTATGGGCGTGTAGTGGGTTCGTTTGTACAGCGATTGGAATTCAGATCTGCGTGCTTTAAAATGGTCACGTAGGTAATTTGTTCTGTGGCAAAGTAAATATACCTTAAAATCTGTTGAAACCATTGGATGTAAAAGATCTTAACCCTTTGAAGCAAGAGGAGAGAGAGAGAGAGAGAGAGAGTGGAAGGGAAGTAGTGAGGTACAGTATATTTTAAGGGGTGGAACAAGAAAATTGTCCTTCCTGAAAGTTCTTAGGCAGTGTCTACTAATCCCTCTGGTAAAGGTACGTTAGAGAGAGGGTAAAGCTTTGGGAATTGAACAAGGTAAAGCGTTAGGAAGTGGAGTTTGAGAAAGAAGTTGAACGGTTTCCTTTTCTTCCGGAATTTTGACGATGTCGTTTGGAGGATTGCGTTGATGCAATGTTTAAGAATCGAATTACTTCCTCACAGAAAACAAACTTCATCTCCGCTACAAAGATCAAGAAGTTAATGCTATTTGCGGCAAGCATGTGGTACACATGCGCACAACGCACATTCTTCAGTGTTAAAGCAAACGGTAATTGTAATGCCTAATTTATATAGTTTCATTTAAATTTGCTGTCATGAATTAAATTCCGGGAGTATTATAATACATGAATTCTGGCTGAGTTATGGATATGTCTTTTATTCCTTGTAGTCTAGGCTACTAGCTGAAGGACCGGAGTTCGTTTCCTGACAAGGAGAAGACACAGTTCTCTTCTCCACAGGGTCCATACCGGTTCTGAGCTTCACCCAGCGTTGTATCCAAAGTGTACAGTGGACTCTGTCTCTGGTGGTAAAGCTGACCACTCACCTCCACCTGTTACCGAGATCAAGAATGATGGAGCTATACCTCCAGTCCTCCGTATTTCTTAATGCCATGTTGCTTAACTACATACTTAAGTACAGGGATGATGATGTCCATTTGAATTTAGAGAGGAACTCTATTGAGGGTGTTTGGCAAGAGGGTGAAGAGGGAGGACTGGCAGGAGGAGGCAGGAAGCTGTGTTCCTCTTCTGAATATTGTAAAGGTGATGAGATGGGAGACATACCAATACCTGAGCGGAAGAGACTACTCGGAAGATCTAGACGTAGATGGAAGAGATATAATATACTGACAGTATCATCGAATAAACCATAAGTAAATAATGAAATGAAGTGATGGTAAAATTGTCCTCATTCTTCAAGACTTTGCAGCCCATGAAGTTGGATGTGACTGGAGGTATAGCTCCATGGATTCTTAACCTCGGCACGGGATGGTCAGGTTCAGAGACTTCTTGTGTAGGAGGCTGGGCGGAACCCATAGACGTTCTCCACAGTATGGAGGAGACAAATCTGTTGCCTTTGTCGAGAACAGAACCTCGAACCTGTCCTCGTGCAGCTCGTAGCCCAGTCACTGTAGTGACTGAGGTATCCTCAAGTGTGAAAATAATCTTTGGGTTATCGAAGCATTTTTTTTCTTTACGAAATCTCACCATCCTCCACCCAAAATCCATTGCTTTACATTTACATGTATTTAACCCTAACTAGTGCCGAGGTCAACAAAGCGTGGATGTATACATCCATCCCCCATACACCTTCATGGTGTAGTGCTTATTTCGGTACACGAATAACTTTATCGGAAGGGAAAGTTGTTAATTATGCCTTGAGTGTACTGTGGGGGCGTTATGGAGTCGGGTTTTCCTTCTCCACGATCCCGAGGTTAAGTAAGGAAGAGCTACAAACCAAATAATAACGAAGTGTTAACGAGTCTGAACCCCGCTACAAGTGCCACTTCTGTTCCGAGGCGAGATTCTGCCTGAACACTTTGCTTCGTCTAGAAATATCTCTGCCTAGTAACTGCCTGCAAGCAAGTGTGCTTAGGTAACTAAATCGCCGATGGCATTGGTTGTACAGTCTGAGAAACGTAATCGCCCGCTCCAACATTGCGATCGTAGGTTCGAGTCTCACTCGGGACATGGATGTCTGTCTCCGACATGTCTATATTTATGTTGCCCTGTGAAAGTAGCCAGACCGCCTCTGTGGTTTAGTGGTCAGCGTTTTTGTCTATGTCCGGATTCGATTCCCGGCGCTACCAGATTTTCTGAGAAGTAGTGGGTCTGGAACAGGGTCCACTCAGCCTCGTGAGGATAACTGAGGAACTCTTTCAAGGAAATAGCGGCTCCGGTCTAGAAAACCGAAATTAACGCCTGTGGGGATCCGTTGCGCTAGCCACGCCACATCCTCTATCCGCAAATGTTGGCACTAAACTTCGCCGACAAGCGGCGGACGCTCGGTCGGTATAGTTCACTTGCGGACTAAAATCACGGAGTTTGTTTGTGCAAGTAGAGGCCTTGCGACCGGCTGATCCTCCATCCAAGGAGTTTTACCAACTGCCTGTAAATTCCACATTAATTCTTAATTCGAACAGGCCTGAGGGGTTCAAAAGAAATGAAAAGTGCAAAAGGCAGCTTTGTTCATATGCTTAATTAATGAAGTACCACTCATTGAGACGTATGGGGGAGTGGAGGTATAACTTCACAATTTTTAACCTTGGTAGTAGTTGGAGGTGAGTGGTCAGCTTCACACCCTGGCCGCTTTACCGCCGCGGAAAGAGCCCCCGGGACCCATTGGATAGGAGATTGGGTAGGCCCCAGAGCCGTTCTGGACGCTGTAGAACAGAGAGTAATGTCTTATCTCTACCGAGAATCGAACCTCTGACTCCTCGGTCGTCCAGCCTGTAACCCGGCTCTGGTCAAGTGGGATTTATGGTGGATAAAGTGGCGGTGGGGCAGG
>NW_019718618.1:989845-997512 GCF_002891405.2 Cryptotermes secundus | reverse complement strand
CCCCCCCCCACTAAGCGAATTCTGTCTGCACTAGCTACAAGGTGCAGCATCGAATGTTATGGAGATAGGTGACTGATGGGTTGAAAATTATTCGGAGGAACACGGTAATGGTCTGATCTATGTAATATCTCGATATTTTCCTGGAGGGAATGAGGAATACGACGAGAAACAAATTAGGATAGCCGATATCCCGGCCGAGATTCGAACCGAGCACCTTCTAAGTGCTAGCCCCTCTCAGTGAAGCATTTCCACCCTTATCCCATTTTAGACATATTTCTGGTGTTTGTATTTCAGCATATAGGAATGAATAAAATTTTTATATTTTCGTTTGTATGAGAAGATTTTGGAGGGTGGGTTCACCCCTCACAGGGGGTGTTAAGGGAAGTATCCGTTCTGCCTGTACAAGGAGACTTGAGGGCTGCAGTATCATTTTAACTCAAATTGAGTCGTACGTAATTTGGATTTAGTGAATGTTTCCATATTCATGAGGGTCGGAACCCAAGTAAGAGGGGGTGGGGTATAATCGCAGGAGGGGAGGGTGGCAGAACTAGTATCACATGCTGTATGCTGTGTGCGGAAGATATGACAGGCGAGAATAGGTCTCCGCAGAAGTTTGCGGTAGGCTTTGCTTGGATCTAGGACAGGGGCGTTAAAACCTTACAGTCGAAGGGTCAGATTTTGTAGCTGCCGAGTCGAATAGGTGAGGGACCCTGACATTTATTTCACAGTAAGTGTACGTACAGGCTGAGTAGAGGAGCTTGGGTAGCTCAGTCGGTATAGCGACTGGATACGGGCTGGACGACCGAGGGGTCGGAGTTCGAGTCCCAGTAGAGTAAAAAATTTTCTCTTCACGTCATCTAGACCGGCTCTGGGGCCCACACAGCCTCCTATCCAATGAGAATTTAGGGCTATTTCTCTAGGGGTAAAGCAGTCGGGGCGTGAAGCTGACCACTCACCTCCAACCGGTGCCGAGTTCAAGAATACTTGCATCTATACATCCACTCCCCCATGCGCCTTCATGGCTTAATGCTTAATTAGTTAAGCACAGGGACAACTTTACTTTTCACTTTACAGGCTGACTAGAAGCAACCGGAACATCTCAGTAGCGACTACACTACGGATTGTATGACTGTGGAGTCGCGGTTCGATTCCCGGCAGATGCAAATCCGTGATCCTTCCAGCCTCATATGCAGTGGGAACTGGGGATAAAGTGCGGTGCTTACTTAAAGCCGAACGGTAGATTTCCCTTCAGCTTACGGTTTCTAGCTTAAACTATTTACTTACTGCTTGCATAACACGTATATACCAGTGTACACGGGGGCACGCGGTAGCGTAGCTGGTTGAGGGACTATGTTACAAGCCGGAAGGTCATGGGCTCAAGTCCCGATGAAGTCATTGGATTTTTTTCAATTGACCTAATCCTTCCAGCCGGATTATGGCCCTGGGGTCGACTCAGCCTCTAACAGAAATGAGTACCAGGAATATTCTTGGGGATAAAGGGCGGCCGGTGCATAGGGCTCACAACCTCACCGCCATCCGTGAGCCGATTGTCTAGAAAATGTGGGAACCTCAACATCTCACAACCCTATGGGCCTCCACGGCCTGTTACAGGGATCGCTATACTTTTTATGTGTGTATGTATATATGTAGATGGCAGTGAGGGGAACGGTACGGTTTTTTTTGGATATAAAGCACTGTAGCCTAGCGAAAGTCAACCGACGTTTCGGAAGAACATATCGCCTTCATCTTTAGGCAGCAAGAAGAGCTCTATTTGCTGTTGGCTTCATACTTGTTTCTTGTATGCCTTAATCTTCGATCCTGAAGATGGAGACAATATGTTCTTCGAAACGTCTCATGACTTTCACCAGACTGCTAATAGTTAGCGTTTTAATAACCTCAGATCTAACCCTAATATATTGTAAACGTGTATTAATGTAAAAGTTATTTGAAATAAACTTAAGATATTCATGTGGGAAAAATACGTCAATATATTAGTCGAAACAATGCAGAAATAAATTGAAGACTAATATTACACGTAAATTTTCACAGCAGCTCCACGATCCTTGTTTGACATATGTCCCGTAGTTTGCCAACCCCTGATGTAGGACAATGTTGCGAAATGTGGGGGGGAGGGGGAGAGAAGGGGCTGTTGAACCACTTCCCCATTTATCTGAAGCCTTACTCACTTCCACGGCTGGCTTCCTGAGATCCGTCCGTAGATAGGCTCCGTGCAAAAGAGAAAAGAGGATCTTCAGAATTTGTAATGCCTAGGCACATGCCACATTAGCTCAGCCGGTATAGCGTTGCGCTGCTGGCTGGAAGGCCGTGGAATCTGGGTTCGGTTCTTGATAGAAGCATACATTTTTCTGTTCTCAAGCGTCAAAATGGGCTCTGGGGCCAACCCAGCATCATGTCAAATAGAGAGCTGTATCGTGGGGTAAAGCTGCAGTTGGCGTGAAGCTGATCACTCCCATCCGTCCAGTTCCGATATTAAAAATGCATGGAGCTATACCTCAACTCCCCCATACATCTCCATAGCGTGGTGGTGCTTTACTAAACATACAGACATCTTTAGCATAAGTGGTTGGCTCTTGAGCCCACTTCGTATGTCAGGATATAAATATTATTACTACTCGCACAGTAGACACGATACACTGAAACAAAATAATGTTCGGTCTTTCGTGACTTACTACATAACTGGGCTTCACCATAGCTCAAGGGGTTAGTCGCTGGATTCCCACCGCGGTGGCCCGGGTTCGATCCCGGGTTTGGTCAAATGCGATTTGTGGTGGACAAAGTGATGCTGTTACACGTTTTCTCCGAGTACTTTGGTTTCCCCTGCCAATCTTCATTCCACCAATTGCTCCACAATCACCCTCACCTATCATCTGGGGCTGGTACAATAGGCCAGAAGTGGCCGCAGTACAAGGGACTTAGTCCCACCCCACTAGCAATAAAATAAATACTACATAACTGACGTTAATGCGTGACACTTGTCAGCTATGGAAACCTGAGATTGCGTACTTTTAATCTCACCGGTACATTACACTTTATGTGCAATATTTATGGAAGGACATAAAAAAGTAAAGTTGTTCCCGCACTTAGTTTGTTCCGCACCACGCCATGAAGACGTATGGTGGAGTGGAGGTATAACTACATTATTTTGACCTCTGCAGTGAGTGGTTAGCTTGAAGCCCCTGGAGCCTAACATCCAGGTAAAGAGCGCCCGGTATTCACTGGACAGGAAGCAGCGTGAGCCCCCAAACCGGGCTGGATGTTACTGAGTTGAGAAAAATATTTTGCCCCTGCCGAGAACAGGACCCCAGCCGTCCAGTTCAGAGTCCATCACTTTGCCGAGTGAGTTATCCAGGCTCCCATACGGGTGTTCTCCGAGCAGAATCGTTGAAGGCGTGTAGAGAGAGTGTGTGTGTGTGTGAGTGAGTGAGAGAGTGAGTGTTTGTGAGTGTGTGTGTGAGAGTGAGTGACAGAGTGTGTGTGTGTGTGTAAGAGAGAGAGAGAGCGTGTGTGTGAGTGAGAGTGAGTGAGCGTGAGAGTGAGCGTGAGAGTGTGTGTGAGAGAGTGAGAGCGTGAGTGTGTTAGTGTGAGTGAGCGAGAGAGTGAGTGTGTGAGTGAGTGAGTGAGTGAGTGTGAGAGAATGAGTGAGAGAGAAAGTGTGAGATAGAAAGTGAGAGTGTGTGTGTGTGTTTACAGGGTTCCGTGAAGAGAAATGCACTAGAATAGAGACATTAATTTAAGATTAAAATTTAAATCTATTTCCGTTACTTTTTATGTTTTTAAGTGTGATGGGAGTTGTATCGTGTATGATACTGTACAAATGTCCAGAGTGCTTACAAATATGGTGTCACTAGAAGATACGACTATTACCACGATGAAATTAATGTGTATCTCCTGCTTGTACTTGTTAAGGAAGCCAATTTCCCTTGTACCAACCCACGTCACGCTATCGATTGTACCCGTCAGAACGAGCCAAGCGTGTTTATTCAAATAAGCAGCCAGTAGAGAACGAGTGGATTGTTATCCAAAGATGGATCGAAGCTTGAGTTATTCAAACCAGTTTAAAATAATTCTGAAGAGTATGTTGTAAACTAATGCCGTGTGGAGGCGCCCTCGAATACCTGCCCCGTAGCCCTGCGAGCCGAAGGAGGCGACGAAAAGGGAACCCAGAGCCAGGATGTATAGTTCCATGAGGACACAAATACAGAGACCTCGTGCTGCAGGTTGAGGGGTTGGGCGCAAGGCTGACCCGTGTCAGAGCTGGCAGAATCTTCTAAGAAAGGCTCTGGCTCAAAGAGGGCTGTTCTGCCAATGATGCTGATGTGCATTAACTCGACATGTTCTCGTGGTAGTGGCTGACTATGAAATGCTTTAACCTCCGGACTGTCAGACCAGGTGCTCTGGTGGATGTTTATCAACGATTTGCCGGGAAAGTTGGTTTAGCGGTTACATTCTGGAGTTGTATCGTGAGGTGCTTGTTTCGAATATTGGCCCGGAAACCGTCTATCCTGACTGAGTTCTCTTGTGGTTTTCCTGAGTCCCTCCAGTAATTTTCTTATTATCCTGATCAGGCTGTAGCAGTTACATTTATATCCTGTTCAAGTCATCAAGTCATCAGTCGTCGTCATCATTCGACGCTGTATAGACCAGATTGATAATTTCAGAACTTTAAATAATGGCGCACAACAAGCTTAGCAAACATTGTATCGCGCTCCAGCCTTCATAATTTTGTGTGTGTTGGTTTTTAGAATGAACGCATTTTAGTTTCTTATCAGTTATGAAAGTTTTACAATTGCACGAAACTAAACAGTTTGATATTTTGAGAATTATATTCCAATTTTACACGTTGTAAGCCACTGGTCTAGATTGTCAGCATCTTAGCCCCCAAAGAATTGTCAATGTTTCGAAGGAAAGTACAGCCTCCATTTTCAGTGTCAAAGATTAAGACAAATAAGTAGAATAATCATGTTTTGTTTTCTTATTCTTTAGATCCGAAGATGGAGCCAATATGTTCCTTCGAAACGTCGGTAAAATTCTACCAGATTACACTACCTAACCTCCCAGAAGACAGCAGGGCATTCTTTAAGATGCAGTCGAATTGTGAAAACATTTCTTACCGAATCTCCATTGAGCTACGGTCTCTACACAAACATTATACATGTGTATATCTGCCTTTACATCGGTCCAGATGTCCTGTTTACAACAAGGCCTTTGTAGGCATCGAACCAGAAAATAGTAAAGTCATTATTTGATTCGTTTTAACAGTTTATTTATTATGAATGTCAAAGGGAACTTACTGGATTATAAACAGAACATAAACACATGTAACCATAATCTCTTCTGTCCTGCATTAAACACATAATTTGATTGCCTATTATGTTCAGTTCGTACCTCACGGGAAACACACTACGTCTCAGTGACAGGGACCAACTGTTTTGAATGTTCAGGGAAACAGTCGCTGCTTATTGCAGCTTTCGGAACTTATGAATACAGTCTGTGGGCAGAGTGCGGTATGAACTGTTGAAGATTCAGTATGGAGCATCAAGGAGGAGCGAGGGTAATATTAAAATGGAGCATATAGGAATATGTTGGTTAGATATGAAATGGATTCAAGTGGCTCACAACGAATCCACATGTGATGTATGTGCATTTAATGATACTCGTCAAGTTAGAATATTTCTGTTTCCAGTAGGTCACGGAAATGAAGTTGATTCTGTATATCATTTGATTACCAATCATACGAGCACACAATTAACCTCACTATATGGAGCAGAATACTTCCTAAGAAACCAGTAGTTGCTTACCTGCTCAAGCAGTTCACAAAATTTTTGTGTAACCTGAAGGTTTATTACAGTGTTGACAATAACCGCCACTGGTCCCTATCCTGAGACAGATCAGCCGCTCTGATCTTTCCATCCAGTCCTCTTATCTCGGGATCCTCGTCATCTCACAACCCTATGGGCCTCCACGGCCTGCTACAGGGGCAGCTTTACCTATTTTTTACTTCATCTCCGTCTATATCTTCCAACTTGCCTCTTTCTTTCAGGTTTCATTACCCAAATACGAGTATTTCGTTCCAAAAAGTAATACATCCTACTCCCATATAATCTTTGATTTTATTATCCCAAAGAATCGAACCACCTGGATTCGATCCCTGGTCAGATCACGTGAGATTTACACTGGCGCATGTGCTATCGGCGTATTTTGTTTTCGTCTGTCAGTCGTCGCTCCACCAGCTGCTTTACATGCATCAGTCCTAGCACTGACACTATACGGCCTCGATACTAACAGCATCGCATGGCTGTAACAGATCAGTGAACGGAAAGGTGAAGCTCTTCCTGTGCTTAATTACGAGCACTACGCCTTGAAGACGTATGGGGGAGTGGATGTATAGATCCACATTTTCTTGACCTGGGCACTAGTTGGAGGCGAGTGGTTAGCTTCACGCCCCCGGCACCCCTTGTGCAGGTAGCTGGTCTGGACGCTATGGAGAAGATGAAATATTCTTGCCCATGTGTGGATATGAACCCCAGCCGCCCAGACCGAAGCCCGTCGCTATAACGACTGAGCTATCCCGGTCCTGTAATAAGAAAGGTGGCTATATTCGCTCAGAGCGCCTTATTTAGTTCGTTTCATTTTGTGGTTTAATTTACGACCTAGTCAGTATCTAGATTTTGTCGCGCCGAATTACAGAACGATAGATGAATGGTTAACTGGAAAAGATTTGGAGAGAATCTCTAGTGGTTTGATCGATTTACCCTTCCGGCATTTACCTGGAGGTACTAAGGCAAATCATGATGAGTCTCAGTCAGGATAGCCACTGTCCTGGCAAAGATTTAAACCGGGCTCCTCTCGGATACGAGTCTAGAGTGTTACCGCTACGCTAACCAGCTCAGTCAGGAACCCCTTTTACCAGAAACAAAGGAAGAGAGAGTAAAGCTGTGCGCTTCCCCTGCTATGAAACTAATTTATGTTTCAGTTATTAGAACTCTTGTTGTTAACGCAGATCTTTTGTTCGGTGAGCTGTGGCGTGACTACCGTTTCATTTCCCGGCTGCCTGCCATCCTTCCTCTCGTGATCGGCCTTCCATATGGAGGACACGCCACCTCTGTCCTATGTATTACTGCAGTACGCCAACATTTCGGTATAATCATTAAACCTATGATGCATGAGAGAAAGCGCCAGTTTTCTGCAGTCTAACTGCAACTGTCAACAAAACTTCCGTGGGACATTTATATGTCCCTCACAAATAGCTTTCTGTGGTTTTCTGCCAGCCATAACATGCGAAATGATTGAAATTCTTCTAGGTAACATATACAAATCCAGTCCGTACCTCACAGGAAACATTACAGCTCCGCTACAAAGCCCAACCGGTTAATTCTGTTTAGGCAAACAGTCGCTGTTTATTTTGAGAAACATCATCATCATCAGTAATCTGTCAAGACGACAGGTCCACAGTCTCTTTCAAAACAATTCCTCCACTTAATGCGATCTAGAGCTTTCTCCTTCAAATGACAGTATCCTCTTCTGTCCCCAAGGTCATCCAGCATCTTCTTACGTCTTCTTCCTCGTCTTCTTGTCACTTTTATCCGCCCATCTATCTTTCCTTCGATAGCTTCTTTTAGAAGGCAGTTTCTGCGTAAAACATGACC
>NW_019718618.1:954181-989243 GCF_002891405.2 Cryptotermes secundus | reverse complement strand
TTCATGCCAATCGATACCTGTTTCTTTCAGGATCTGCATTAATTTGGTCCAGTTTACCCGGTCAAATGCCTTCTGCCAGTCTATGAAGCAAACACACAGTTCTTCATCTATCTCCAAAGTTCGTTCCGCTATAATTCTCATCATCCCAATTGCATCCCTGGTTCCTTTTCCTCTTCTAAATCCAAACTGATCTTCTCCAAGTACATCCTCTATTTTCCTTTCAATTCTTCTTTTAAGTATCTTTGCTATTATCTTTGCTGTATGTGCAATAAGACTTATTGTGCGATGGTCGCTGCATTTTGTAGCTTTTGTCTTTTTCTTAGGAACACCTAAATATATTGTATGGGCGGAATATAATGATTTTAACTTTAAAGCAGGTGGTACAAATAGTAACCACTGCTTTGATATTTTGAACTTCCTGCTTCATATTGTGGAGAGATAATATTTTCTTGATTTCTGTTAGCGTTTCCTATTCAAGCCTGTCACAATACCGTAAGATTTCCCTTGACGTCATCCACGAACTTTTGAATTCAACTTTCATAATGATCTTGTCACTTGACTATATACAATCTATACAAGGTAACCGGATCTGGAAGGAATCGTTCCTCTTCTCATTTTAAGAGACTCTTCTGACGGTTGTCTAGACGGACTGAATAAAATTACGAAAAAACTTAGGACATTCAGTGTTTCGGCTGAGATTTGAACCGAATGTTTCTAGAATAGAAGACAGAAGCATTTCTGTTTGAGCCAACTTCTTGGTTTACACGTTGCCACAACACAGACATAACATGAACAGAAAAATACAGTTATGCTTTCTGTACGTAATTACAGGTATCACAGGAACCTACAAGTGACATGTCACTTCAGTCACCTCCCATCATCACTTCATCATCACCCAGTCATCATTCTTTTAACGAACTGATGCACCGACTCAACCAAAGGAATTACAAAAATTAATGTATCGTAGTCACACCAGACCAATTTAAAATATATAATCACTGTTATTTACAGTAACTACGGAGAAAAACAATGGCTTGTTAAACCTAACAATTACCTTTCTTCCCTCTCTGAAACGGAAGCTACATTATAGTATTGATTTTCTTTTACGTCCTGTTCGCTAATGAAACAAATCGGAGTTTGAGTGATGTGGCTTACACATAGAGCGGACTTCTAAATGCAAATTGTTTCAAGCTGTATGCTGTGTTATCCCAATTAAAATCGTGCATCAGTGTATAGTAAATCCAGTAATCTAGCAAATACAGTGCAGGATGCAGCTACAGTCGACGTTGTCAGTATCTAGCCTGTATAACTTCGGTTGTTAGGACGACTGATGAATAATGAACCGTTAAGGACCGACTTTTATCTAAATACTGTATAAAGATTAAGTCCGTACCTCACAGGAAACATTACGTCTCCGCTACAAAACCCAACCGGTTAACGCTATTTAGGGAAACAGTCGCTGTTCATTGTGAGAACCGTACGGAACACACAGACACACCCTGTGGGCAGAATGCAGAGTTTTAGTATGTTCAGTCCGTACCTCACAGGAAACATTACGTCTCCGCTACAAAGCCCAACCGGTTAATGCTGTTTAGGGAAACAGTCGCTGTTTATTGTGAGAACCATATGGAACACACAGATACACTGTGTGGGCAGAACGCAGAGTTTTTGGTATATTAAAGCAGGTGGTACATATAGTCACCACTGGGCTTTGAAGGGTTAAGCATGACGTAATAGTGGTGTGTGAAGGAGTACGGTTACAGCTCCACGCACTGTTGAACGCGTCAGTAGTTGAGATGAGTGGTCCGTTTTGCTCCTGATCACTTTACCTTCGGAGATTGGGAACATAATGTTGGAAGCTGGCTGTCTTCTCCATGGTCAGTTGGTTATCCTGACTGGAGTATTCCTTCTGATAGAGTCACTGTGACTGGAATGTTTGCACTTTCTGCCTGTTGTTTCTTCCTCTGATGCTGTTCGTATTTCTTATCTCTGCTTTGTGGTTTGTTCTAATCTCTATCCATCGTCATCTTCTCCTCCTCGTCCTCCTCCTTTTCCATTCTTTGCGACTGTTGGTCAGTAAACTTCCTCGTTGAAGTCCACTTATTCTTGTCTGTTAATGACATGGCATGACATGACATGACGTGACATGGCATGACATGATTCTTATTCTAAGATAAATTACAAGGGAGCGGAATCAATCATCCTCACTGGAACTTTGGTGTGAGGGGCTAATTTAACTGAACAACAAGTTGCTAATAACGTAACTAATTTTAACTTCAGATGCCTTTGCAAAAACCTTTGAATTACCCGGGGGTTGGGCGTGGGAGACAAAAGAAACTGGAAGTGGCAGTATTCGAGACATGGGGGAGCTCCTTGTCGTTATTCTGGTAGAGGTGCTTTTGCGAGAGCGTAAAGCTTTGGGAAGTGAATAAGGTGGAGCGAAATTGATCTAAATAATATGTCATAACAAAATTACAACGTCACAAGGAAATTATTCTGTACATAATGAATACAAATTAATGTTTCTTAAGGAGAAAAACGCTGTTTATTCTGAGAATGATACGAACTACATGGTACATACAATAACCACTCTGTTTTGAAAGTTTAAATAGAACATTACTTTCTAAATCCAGGGAGTTTGAAGCTCAACTGCATTCTGACCCTGAGAATAATTAATTTTGTGGGAACAGAATATCCTAACAGCCGGGATATCTCATTCAGTCGGTATAGTCCCGAGAATCGGGGTTCTATCACCGGCAGAGGCAAATCATTTTTCTCTTCCTTCCAAAGGTTCACTTAGGCTCCTGCCCAATGCGTAGGCAGTTTATAACCCCTGAAATTAAGAGAGCATAGCCCTAAACTGACCATTAACTTCCGTCTAATGGTGAGGCAAAGAGTCCATGGAGTTATGCCTCCATTTCCCAATATAATTTATATAGTATGAGTCTACATGTGGTGTGAATATAAGGGTAGAGTACGAAGTTCAGTGATGTACCAGCGGGTATGCTTAGTTCGAATCTCGGACGGGATACAGGCTGTCCTAGCTCATGGTTTCATGATTTTCCTGAGTTCGCCACTACCGCAGCTCATTCAGCTGTCATCCCACACATCGCCCTAAAATAACATACAGAAAGAGACACATATGGCTGGAGAATAACGCGCTCTTTCGCTGCTCGTTTAAATTATTTAAGCAGCTTAGCCCTACAAAGGGTTAGACATTTGCAGACAGCTGGAATGTTCACTAGTGATATATTCCGGGAAGTGTAACAGAATTTAAAAACCTATGATCCTCCCCGGATATGTGTACATTTGTTCAGCTGCGCGGGAGGAACAGCGTATTGTTTGGTTTGCCGTTCATGTCTCAGTTTGGGAGACAGACAGGTCCGGCCCACGAGACTGAGGCAGTTTCACACGAATTTCGATACGAATGTACCGTACCGTACCGCACTAGTCCCTCAATTGCCTTGAACTGTTGGTGTTCTGAGTCTGAATCTCATTTTACGACCGACGGTCAGTCGGCCAGTTTGTCTTGGCATGAAACACCCATCTGGGGCTCATGGCCAGATATTTATTACTGTTTGACAGTTACGGTCTTGTTTTTTGTGGGCGCCCTCTCTGACGAGAGGACAGGTCTGTATTTTGTATATGCTACTGGCCCTTGCCAGCGCAGTCTTTCTGGGGTCCGAGTCTTTTGGTACTCGAATCCATATATTACTGTCTCAGATTTGAGACTTACCTTTTCGTCGCCTTCTACGACTCGCAGGGTCACGGTGGAGGTATTCGAACCCACCTCCACACGGGTCATGACTCACTGCTGGTGTTATTCTTAAACCTCGTTATACAGCTTCCGCACGTACCCTGTAGAAAACACGGCCTCTGTTGTTGACGAAACTTATTTACTGCTCGTTGTCTAGCAATAGGCGTATGATATTGTTTTAACGCCCCCAGCTGAAGGTTGCTTACTGGTCCGTTGCCTGGCAATGGAAAGCCTTTGCTTATTGTGGCCTCTAATTTTTCTTCGCGAGTACGCGTTTACTTAGCTGTTCCCTAGCAACAGATATATATATATATATATATATATATGTGTGTGTGTGTTAACAATCTCGTTTAAGCATTTCTTCTTATACTTCCGTCTTGCTATTGATCTCTTTTTTTTTATAGAACATTATTTTAAGTGAAGGATGAAGCAATATCTATACTGCGCTTTTTTAATATATTAAACGTTACAAATACCACCATGACATGTACTTTATTTACTTTCTAAAAAATTAAAAATAATAGTTGCACCGTCCAACTAATCACGCGTAATTAGATGAAGTACTGCCCTGCATTTTATGTAGGGATGGGTTCCGTTCTACCTACAAAACAACGCCGTTGCTGGCAATAAATTTATAAAATGAACAACACGAACACGGCCTGGGCATGGCAATTCATTATTTAAAAATTTCCACCTCATCCTACATTCAGGAACTCCCTCAGCCTCCCACCGCTGCCACCAAATGCATGAGAAGCAGCGTCGCTGTAAATACGTTCTGCATGACTCCCTTGCTAAGGGGTGTGAGACACTTTGTTTTCTGCAGAGGACTTTATTTTGTAGTTAAAGCTTCAGATGTTTCCTGTTACACAGTAAGAGCTGTCTGTAAAGTTAAGTTTTAATTGAGGAAAGCAGTCTTCGGGATGTGGCGCCGTGTAGATATTGTGTTAACCGACGTTTCGGAGGAACGTATCGCCTCCATCTTCAGGGTAAAAGAAAAGAAGAAAATCCGCGAGCGAGGAACCAGCGTGAGCAGATGCTGACAGACTAATGTTTAGTCGAGTCAACCCAGCTGTATAAGAGCAGGAAGAGAAGGGAGAGGAGGGCTACATCAGATATCAGTAGAGAGGAGAGGGGAAGGTTTAACACATCTACACGGCGCCACATCCCAGAAGGCTGCTTTCTTCATAGTCACCGCCGTGAAAATCTCAAATGCTGAGGTCTTACTTTGAAGTCAGAAGATGACATTGTTTAATGCAAGAAGCCTTCTGTGGGAGAAGTCTGAAGAAACTGCTTGTAATTTGTTAAGGGCCTAATGAAGTTAGTTTTCCTCCGTCCTTAATTAAGCACCGCCATGAAGATTTAGAGGAGAGCGGAGGAGGTTCAGCTGGTTGATCACGGTAACCGCTCGGTATGAGGTATGAACTGTCTTCGCCCGCTCCAACACTGGGATCGTGAGTTCGACTCCCACTTGGGACATGGATGTCTCTGTGCGTTTATTCTGTTTGTGTTGTTCAGCGTGTAGGCAGCGGTCTTGAAACGGGCTGATCCCCCGTCCAAGGAGTTCTACCGACTGTGTAAAAGAATAAGAAACTGAAAAAAGCTGCCAAGGCCCAACAAAGGGCTGTAGAGCCATTGATGAATGGATGGAGGTACAGCCGAAAGCATTTTTAATCTCGGAAGTTAATGAAGATAAGTTGTCAGCTTCACGCCTCGGCTGCTTTATCTTCGGTGATAGAGTCGCTGGCGTCCACGGGGCGGAGGTTTGTTTGGCCCCAGAGCTGGACGTCATAGAGGATATGATAATCGAACTCCCCTTTCCCTGCCATTCAGGCTGTGTAGCCTAGGTTCTCACAGTGATAGTTCTAGGAAATTATACCGAGTAGTTCGTTGAAATTTAACCAACGTTTCTGAGAAAAATTTCGCCTCCATCTTCAGGGACCCAAGAATAATCGAAGCAAGAAGTTAGCATCGAGTAGCTCTGCGTGCTGCTGTTTTACCACTTAGTCCTGAAGATGGAGGTGACATATTGTGAAACGTCGGCTGACTACAGAGCGTTATTTCTCGGATAATAAGACTACATACTCTGTAATGACTGAGCTACCAGTGGCACCGGTGTCCAAACACAGAGGTAACTGCTTTAACCACCCGACATGCTGCTGTGTCTTTTAATTCTTTCAAAATGCAAGCATGTCATTTATAAACCTTCGGAAAGACCTCCGACATATTTATCAGCAGTGCCGCACAATATGATACACAGATCATAGATGACGTCATTTAGAATTATGACATCAGAAGGAAACAGCTCTGTAGACCTCTGCTTTCTTTTATTTTCTGTTTGAATGCATTAAAAACTAAAAAAGAGACACAAGTGACAGTAATAAATCAACGAGCATCCATTGATGACGCCCATGAAAGACGACGCCTTGAAAAGCATGTTTTTTTTTCTATCCTCTTGCGCCCACTTTGGAGCATGGGTCTGATTTCTCAGTTTCTTGGTCATGTTATAGACGACAGGACTCCTTGGACGGGTGATCAGCTCGTCGCAAGTCCTCTACCTAAACACAGGACAACACAAACACAGAATAAACGCGTACACACACACTAAACATCCATGCCTTATGTGGGATTCGAACCCACGATCCCGGCTTCCGAGCGAGCGAAGACAGTTCATATCTTAGACCTCTCGGCTACCGTGACCGCCCGGAGAGCATGTTCCTGATGCGGTATCCTGTAATACCATTGGACAACACTGAGCAGATTAGCACAGCGGTATTGCTCTAGACTCATATTGAGGAGATGCTAGCTTCGAATCTCTGCCGGAACACCGGATATCCTAACAGAAGTATTTCGTGGTTTATCTCAGTCATTCCAGACAAATGCTGGGATATTTTCTGTGTAAGGTCATGACCGTTTCCTTCCGGATTCTTTCAATTTCATACGAACCTCAAAATAAACAACGCTCGTCTCCCTCGGACATCCTTAACTGAGAGGCTTCTGTGCCTCAGCTCGTGCCTCACAGAGACGCACTTCAGCTACGTTTAAAAGATTAGTCGATTATGTCTGTTCAGGTAAATAATCTCGGTTTAATATGAAAATTACACGGAACAAATAAATACATTCTAAAAGCAAAATGCAGAGTTTTTAAATTAAAAAAGCAGGGTGTGTAAATAGTATCCCCCGGACTTCAAAGGTTGAATTTATTCAGTTATCCTAACAAACAAAGCATCTATCCCTGTATACTTACACACGTATAATTGACAAAGCTCGGTGCCGGGCTCACTGGATAGAGATCTCATTCTGTTTAAGTAGAGCAGAGACACCTGTTTGTGGAGAACTGTAATTAACTTCCCCGCACGGATAGAACAATTGAACATTATCATAATTACTCTTAATGACATAAGCTCATTGGCTAAGTGTGCCGACAGCATGTTCACTGATTGTTAGCTCAGGAATCACAACGCGGATTTACCGACCCGGTTAACGTAACCGCAAAGCTCTGCAGTTATATTCTGTTGGTACTCGTTTCGAATCTCAACCCGGTTACCAACTACCGTAAGTTCATAGCTTTCTTAGTCCCTCCCGGAATATGTCGGATTATACCCCAATATCCCGGGCCTGGTCAAGTGGGATTTGTGGTGGACAAAGTGGCGCTGGGGCAGGTTTTCTCCGAGTATTTCGGTTTCCCCTGCCAATCTTCATTCCACCAATTGCTCCACAATCACCCTCACCTATCATCTGGGGCTGGTAAAATAAGCCAGAAGTGGCCGCAGTACAAGGGACTTAGTCCCACCCCAGTAGCAATAAAAAAATGCCCGAATTAGTCTCCGGTAATTTCTTACTTACCATTTCAAATTCGTCATAGAAGAGTTCTCTCTTCTGGTATAAAAGCGGTATGAATCAGGCAGGGAGCAGACCTCTTTTTGTTACCTGTTTGATACTGATAGCTTGCATAGCTTCATCTTAGCTGCTCTATTCTCATCTGGTTTTTAGACTAAAATGTATTATTTGTCTTCGTATAGTTCATGCATACTACATACCCTGTTCATCTAATCAATGATTTAATTACCATGACAGTAATGATACCAAGAGCAATTACAGTCTTTTGACCGAGTTGATGAAATTACGTTTATTCAAGTCTGGCTATCGTATTGACGAGTAAATGTGCCTAAGAATAGTCAAATTTATTTATATTGCCAGGTGTTTGTGACTATAGACGGGGTTTGGATTGGTAGTGGCATTTATTGGACACTTCCCCCCCCCCTGGCACTACAGCCCCAATGGGCCTAGGCCTACGTCCATGAACTTCGTTCACTTCGGTTTTTCTCGATCTTACACATTCGGTAGGACTCCTTGGGCGGGTGATCAGCTCGTCGCAAGGCCTCTACCTGTAGACAAACACAGAAAAACTCACACAAACATCCATGCCCTGAGTGGGATTCGAACCCAAGATCCCGGCTTCCGAGCGAGCGAAGACAGTGCATGCCTTAGACCGCTCGGCTACCGTGACCTGCCATTGGACACTTTACACTTTAAAAATCACACAGAGCCTAGTGTTCCCAGTCACGGTCTTCTTCACTGCTCTGCTTTTGTAATATCCTCTGATCCCACCTCACGTCCTCGCAGGCTGGCGGCTATCTCACACCACCCTCCTACTCTTCTAACTGCCGTCTCAAGACTCTACTTCCGTCCGACTTGTAATCAAGTCAGAGTCAACGTCACATTGCGACTGACGGTCAGTCAGTCAGTAAATCTTGTTTCCGAACCTCATATGGGGCTCATGACCAGATATTTATTACTGTTTGACAGTTACGGTCTTGTTTCTGTGGAGCGCCCTCTCTGACGAGAGGACGGGTCTGTCTTTTGTATATGCTGCTGGCCCTTGGCAGCGCAGTCTTTCTCGAGTCCGAGTCCCTTGGGACTCGCAACCATATTTTACTGTCTCAGATCCGAGACTTCCCTTTTCGTCGCCTCCTACTACTCGCAGGGTCACGGTGGAGGTATTCGACCCCGCCTCCACACGGGGTACTCTCGACTGGTAATGGCAACTGTTCCTCCATGTATAGCTTCGGCACGGGCTGCACAGAAAACACCGCTTTCAACAGCTTTTCTATTGTTGCGTGCGTGCGTGTTTTTTACGGCCATCACCTGACGGTGAGCCATTGACTAGCAATGGGAGTATCTGTAGAGTCGTTCCCTAACAACGGCTGTCTCTACTGTCTTCACGATTCCGGCTTACAGCAGACATGCTACAATATTACTCTGTCTAGTAAGTAGGGACAGTTCGTGAGAAATATGGCCCAGTCATGAAACGGATAACAGGTGGGGACTCGGAGCGATTGTGTCCGATTTATAATGAAACTTAGGGCGCTGTCAGTCGTCAAGCTTACTGGATGTCAGGCTTAGCAAGGCAGTGCTTTGTCACCCATTGTGGAGCGACTACTGTCACAGAGAATAGACAGGTTCATTTAGTTTCTTATTAATAATACTGTTCGAACCCAATTGCAGTTACGTCATGTGACTTGTAATGTGGTGATGGATCACCTCCGTTATTTTTCAGGATAAATTAACTCTTTGGCCGGTCACGGTAGCCGAGCGGTCTAAGGCATGTACTGTCTTCGCTCGCTTGGAAACGGGGATCGTGGGTTCGAATCCCACTCAGGGCATGGATGTTTAGTTTGTGTATGTGCGTTTTTCTCTGTTTGTGTACAGGTAGAGGCCTTGCGACGAGCTGTTCACCCGCCCAAGGAGTCCTACCGATTGTGTAAGATCTAGAAAAACCAAAGTGAACGGAGAAGTTCTTGGAGGTAGGCCTAGGCTCACTGGGGCTGTAGTTCCAAGGAAAAAAAAATTAACTCTTTGAAGCATAGTCATTTTTGAGAAAGTAATAATCACTCAGCTACTCAGGAAAATATTTTTATTTTATGGAACGTGAATCTTCTTTGTCGTGTCGATTATATCCCGCTACAGATGGCTCGACCTGCCTACCTACATAACTGACCGACTGACTGACCGACTGACCGATCAATTCCGTGGAGCAGAGTCATTTCTGAGATGGTAATAGTCACACACACACTCACACACTGAAGTTCTCGTTTATAGAACGCGAATGTTCATTGTCATGTTCACAAAAGCGCATTAGCAGTTCCTACCCTGGTCTAGATGATTCACCCCACATCTTCCAAGATGTTGTTTTACTTTTTCCGCATCTACACCAGGGTATGGCTCAGACTTAGGCGGTTAGTCGTTGGCTTCCCACCGCGGCGGCCTGAGTTCGATCCCGGGTCTATCAAGTGGGATTTTTGTGGTGAACAAAGTGGCGCTGATGTAGGTTTTCTTCGAGTACTGCGGTTTCCCCTGCCAATCTTCATTCCACCAATTGCTCCACAATCACCCTCACCTATCATCTGGGGCTGGTACAATAGGCCAGAAGTGGCCGCAGTACCAAATAACTCAGTCTCACCCCACCAATAATAATAATAATAATAATAATAATAATAATAATAATATTCTAGGGCCTCCTTGTGGCCTCCTAAAACCTTCCATACAAGTTGCTGATTTTATTGCTACTTTTAAGAGAAGTTTCACAGTTCAAAATCGGGGCCAGAACTGCGCCGCTATGGCTTCGGTGCCCTCTGTCATCCCCTGAAAAGCTTCTCTTCGTGTCTGAAAGAGCCCCAGTATTTTTGGTTCTGAACCCGTTCTACGTAGACAGTCGCTGTATGTTGTTGCTCTTCATCTCGAGCAGAAATGGCTGGCCCCTCGCTGGAGATACACAGAGCCCCACCCTTCCAAACTCCTGCAACTTCAGAAGAAGTGCGTTATTAATGCTGTTGTAACGAGGGTATCAGTGTAACAGTGGCATAAGTGGGACAGCGCGACTCGTGTATGCTAACAGGACGTCCATAGAATCGCTTATCTTGTATAGTGTAAACAACTCCATAGAAGAGATCAGTAAGGGAAATGGCTAAGATATTCCTCACTTATAAAATACGACATACCAGAAACTGGTGAAGTAATTTCTTGTCATTTAGGGGAAGATGTAAGTGTGTGTTAAGGGAGCTAAAGCTATCCCTGTAACAGGCCCTGGAGGCCCATAGGGTTGTGAGACGTCGAGGCTGTCACATTTTCTAGACAATCGGCTCACATATGACGGTAAGGTTTTCACCCTTACGCGCCGGCCGCCCTTTCCTCCCCAGGAAAATTGTTTAATTAATTCCTGGCATTCATTTCTGTCAGAGGCTGAGTCGACCCCAGGGCCATAGTGCGGCTGGAAGGATTAGGTCAATTGAAAGATCCAGTGACCTCATCGGGAATCGAAACAGCGATCTTCCGGGTTGTAGCAGGATAGTGCCTAAACCAACTACGCTACAGCAAAATAGAATGGATTAATATCAATATAGACCGAATTGGATAAACCATCTGATTAAAATGCTTGAAGAAAGAATGTCAAAATGCATTCTGTAATATAAACGAAAATGACTTTGAGACAGGAAGATTTTTTAAAAAACGGGAAAAATATGAGAAGTCGGAACAGGCGTGATTACCTGTAGCATGAATCACAGGAGAAGAAGATAAAATGTCATCCTTCTAGGCTAGTTGAATTTGGAAGAAATTTACTTACGTTTCAAGGGCAAATTGGAAGCTAAACGACAGTTAAGAAGAAAACAGAGCACTGGGTTTACTGTTGTAACCTGACGATGGTGCCAGTACTTTCCTCCGAAACGTCAGTAAACTTGTAGCTGACTTCATGTGTTCACATCCCAGAATATATGTGAATGAATGTGATTGCATTTGAAGTAGGAAGTTTAGCCACGTTGAAGACAATGCGTTGAGGGAGTGAGGAATTGATCTGTCGCATGGAGAAGTAACGGGCGACAGAGACGCGGCTATATGCACTGCTACAGGGGTTGGTAGGAGGGGACGGGGAATGTAAGAAGATTATTAAATTGGAGGCGGATTAGATTCTGTGCTGAAATTGCAAAGATTGTGACTGCCTACTTCGGACATGGGGTAATTCAATAGAGTTGATGAATAGACGATAAACATGTACCTCATACGCGAAGACGACCCATAACAGTGTCTCATATATCCTCCCCTTCCTCTGTGTTTCGTGCCAGAGTTATAAGCCGCTGCCTACGAAACGTTTTCTTGTGATGTGATTATGGATCACAAGAAATACCTCCACTCCCCCATACGTCTTCACGACATAGTGCCAATTTTACAGCTGCAGTGTGATTATGTGAACATCTAAATTTCATAACGGTTATTGCCAACAAGATTGTATACGTACATCTCAACACACTGCGATAGCTGAAAATAGTAACTCTTAGAAACACAGTGGTTAATATATCTACCACCACTCCTGGCCCACACAGTGTATCTGTGTGCTCCGTATGGTTCTCACAATAAACAGCGACTGTTTCCCTAAACAGCATTAACCGGTTGGGCTTTGTAGTGGAGACGTAATGTTTCCTGTGAGGTACGGACTGAATTCTTATATATTACAGAATTTAAGTGAGAAAAATCTAATGCTACGTTGAACTCCTTCACATGTAACCATCTGAACAGTAACACCATGATTTAGCCCTAATAAAACGACCCCAATGAAAAAGCAAAGCTGTCCCTGTAACAAGCCGTGGAGGCCCATAGAGTTGTGAGACGTCGAGGCTCCCACATTTTCTAGACAGTCGACTCACAGATGGCGGTAAGGTTTTCAGCCTTACGCGCAAGCCGCCCTTTACCCGCAAGAATACTCCTGGTACTCATTTCTGTTAAAGGCTGAGTCGACCCCAGGGTCATAGTGCGGCTGGAATGTTTAGGTAAATTTAAAAATACAATGACCACATCGGGATTCGATCCTGCGACCTTACGGCTTGTAACATAATAGGTCAACCAACTACGCTACCTCGTGCCCCCATAACTGTCCCAATATTACGTGAAACTTTTACTTTAATGCAGCACTTCCAACGTCAGCATTAAAACTAATTCGTGCCACACGCAGCAAGGCCTCCGCTCAACTTCTCCCCCTGCTCGTAACAAAGTCCGTATCCTAGAACTTCACCTTTTCTCTCCCTAAAGCGTCACATACCTCAAACGTACTTTGAAGAGTAGGACGACCTGGCACTACCAAGGAAGCTTCAAAACCGGAAAATACATTTTCTTGTCCCTTCCTCCTTGAAGGTAGCGCCTCCCCCTTTCAAAATAATAAACCAACGGGATAGGGACTAGTGTTAGGGTTCGTGTATTTAGTGCGCTAGAAATATAATTAGAATTATCAAGTCAAGGAGGATGATGCGGGCAGGGCATGTAGCACGAATGGGGGGAAGAGGAATGCATACCTAAAATATTGGTGGGAAAACCAGAAGGAAAGTGACCACTTGGAAAACGAAGGCTTATGTGGCTGGACAATATTAAAATGGATCTTAAGAGAGATATAATCGGATTGTATAGATTGCATTGATCTGGCTCAGGATAGGGACCTTTGGAGGGCTCTTGTGAACACGGTAATGAACCTTCGGGTCCCATAAAATGCTGGCAAGTTCTTGAGTATCTGCACAATTGAAGCACAATAGACCACTGTGGGTCGCGGTGCAAGGGCCGAGGCCCACCCCTTATATATTCATANCCCAGAAGACTGCTTTCTTCATAGTCACCGCCGTGAAAGCCTCAAATCTTACAAGTAAGAAATCAGTTTGCATCCGGGAAGTCATGCTACAGGCCAAGTTGATTAAGGTTTTCCGTGGTTTTTCTCGTTTACAGGATAAGGGCATAGGTATCACCCAAATCCCACTTTTCCGTGCTACTTTCCAAGCGTCCCTTCCAATATTAACATCGAACTCTGGCCGTAACGTAGCCTTCCCAATGTTAAATCAATGAAATCGGACCCTCGATGTAGCGCGGCCGTGATCATGTTCCTCAGTAGGATTACATACTGCAGATGTAATGCACGTAGCTTATAACGCGGATACTGAAGTACACGTAGGTTCCCGAAACCCGCGTTATATCGAGGGTTCACAGTATTTCACGCTAATGCAGCCCTTCCGACATTAATATCAAAATTCCCTTTGTCACAGGCAGTGAAGCCCTTTAGGAGAAACAGGTTTTTATTCCATTATTTTAATCCATTAAAGGATTATATCTCTCTACTGACCTCTTTTCGTTCAAATTTCTCTTCTCCCTGAAGAAGAAGGCAGTTGGTTCCCCGAAATGTTGGGATCCTTGTACCCAACTCCACGGCGACACAGCTAAAGTATTCTAGCGTATTTGGTGTAGCGAGACGAATTTAGATTCATAGAGATTATTTGGTTCGAATCTCAGCTGGAGCACCGTTCATTCTGACTGAGGTTTTTAGTGAATTCATTTAGCAAAAAAAATAATGTAGTACCTCCGTTAGGCTATGACCGCTTCCTTCTAAATCTCTTCAAATTCATTTGTCATCTCCCATTCTACCATTCGGCGCTGTATAGACTAGCTACTGACAGTGTCTTGAGAGGACAGTCCCCCACCACACGTCACATCCCACGTGACAGTAGGCGTAATAAAAAAGTCTTGTGCGAAATATTAAAGTTAATGAAAGGGATTCTGTGAATTCTGAGGAAGAAACTGTGTGGCTTTCTTGTTTCCCCCACCCTAGACACAACTCCAGCCCACCGGGGCTTCCTCGGTTTCTTTCTCGTGAAATGGTGAATTGTGTACGTCACGAAGTTTCTTTTTATGTGATATCCACAACTAGGTCTTCCAGGTTTCCTCTTATCTTCAGTTTTCCGACTATTTTTTATACTTGTCTTGTCTCCTGTTGGGTGAAAGTTCATGTGTTGTAACATCGGAAATTGTTCGTAGTCTTCCTCAGTCATTCCAAGGCAATGCTGGAATAGTGCCATGGCTGTAACAGTCTCATGTTTTTATTTCTTCAGTCACATTAAATAACGTTTGCATCTGAAACAGCGTACTTACATAAACTAATGACATATATCTAAGATTTATGTGAGATTTGTTGTCACTGTTGTTAATAAATAATATACTATCGGATGTGACACCCTGTTTCGGAGAAAATCTTTGCTTCCACCTTCAGGGTCGAAGAGTATGCCAAGGAATCATTGAGAAGCAAACAAAGCCTCCATGATGGTTGCTTATTGAATTAGGTTTGCTCTTAGACAATGAATTTGGAAGTAATACATTCCACCGAAACGTCGGTGAACCTCTACTGGACTACACCGCGTTACATCCTAGAAGACAGGAGTTTTGATATGATAGTGCTCTTTAAAAGCACAAACAATTGTCCGAGATACAGGAAAATGAATTTTGTTTCTATCGAGAGCTCCTGCTTTGCAATCCTTTTGAAGTGATTGCTCACTCGCCTGTTCCATGCCGGGAGATGCGACTTGTCTGTGCTCCACTCTGCTCCCTGAGAGAGGCGAGAGGAACTCACAAAGGAACTTGAAGAAATATGAATAAGTAAGAAGCCTCAGAAGAGTGGCAGGACGAACTGGAAGTCAACACGAAGAGAATTTGATAACGTCTTGGAATTAGCATAGAATAAAGGAAGACTGTAGTGGATGGGAAATGGAAGATGTTGATAATGAAATAGAAAAACGATAAAATATAAAAGGGAATAGAGAATGAATAGAGCTAAAGGTAAAAGCGGAAGAAGAGATTAATTCGAATTATCTACAGTGGGAACGAGAGCCTGCATAAACGTGAGATACAAAGGGACTAAGAGATTGGGGGTGTGGGGATACGGGGAACGGGAATAATTATACGAAAATGAAGAGAAGAAAGAGTAAGGCGCAAGAATGGTAAATACGAGGTGCTATCGGAAAGTTCCCGGACTAGGTCAAAAGAGAAATGCTGGCTTAACTTACTCAATTTTGGCTGCCATCTCTTTGAAACAGTCTCCTTGGGAACGCGAACAGCGATCCCAACGTTTTCCGACGCTTCAGAGGCACCGTGGAAGCCATTCTCCTCAATGCTGTCGAGTGCCGCTTGTGGTTCCCTTCGGATGTCAGACACTGTTCCAAAACGTCGTGCCTTCAGTTTCATTTTCAGTTTGGGAAACAAAGCGAAATCACCGGGGCTAAGTACGGCGAGTAGGGAGGATGGGGAAAGTTAACAGTGTTGTTAGTCACAAACTCTATGGTTTTCAGGGATGTGTGGCCGGGCGCGTTGTCATGATGAAGGAGCAATGTGGCGCATGTTCACATTTTCTGTTAAGATCTCCTGGCAAACTCCATAACTGATGCAAAAGGTGTCTCCGAGCTCATAGATGTTTCGGCGACTATTTTCGTGGAGGAGTTCTCGATTTTTTCAATATTTTCTATAGTTTTTCTGGTGCTTGGTCGCCTTGAACGATTTTAATTTTCAACTGACACTCGAGGAGCCTTGAAATGTGATTTCCATTTAAACACCGCTCTCCGGCTTAAAGAATGTACTCCAAAAGCCTCACGAAGCATTTCAAGGGTTTCGGTAGCGGATTTACCGAGCATCACGCAAAACTTGATGCAAACAAGTTGCTCGATTTTGTCATCCATTGCAGACAAAACTAAGCACGAAGTCGAAAAAGCACTCTTGTATAAACAACGCTTGTTCAGAGCGCTGTGTGACGTGGCAGACTGATGCAATAGGAATAACAACAGTAACAGCCCGGGAACTTTCCGATACCACCTCGTATATGAGAAGGAATTATTAAATAAAACATAGATACGCTGAGCGCTGAAGTGTTTCATAGTTGCCTGTAATGTAATACCGACTCGTTCTCTTTTTATACAGGATAAAAAAGGAAGGCAAAGACATTTCTTATATTCAAAGGGAATAAAGATTAAAAGTGTATTTCGAAGAGAAGTGAATTGGAAGCAATGAGAAAGTAACAGAATTTATAATCTTTTTATTGTGGACAAGGTAGATAACATTTGAAATGTGTCTCCGTTCTAAGGATGAGATTCCTTTTGAATTTCCATGAAAGTTAATAACGTTGAAGGATGTGGTTCAGCAAGATCTCTAGCATAAATGTTTCACGTATTTAGACCTCACTGTAATTTAGGTAAGCCACTTTTTATTGCCTCAAAATATAGCTGAAATTTAAGCGATTTATAATTTTGCCATCAACACACTTTTTGCAAGAATATAGGGACGTAAATTTTCAAGACAGATGTTTATTTTGGTACCCGTGAAGCCCAGATGGCAGGGCGGAGCTTTGGAGGCCGGGGAATGGCATTGCTTGTTGGAGAGGTGAATGTTATGTTTTTGCTGTTTTTATAATAAATTTTACACTCAGATTCAGAATTGTCATTTCCTTGTACGCTGCGCACAGACTGAAAGAATGCGTGGAAACTGCGCTTGTCTGTCCGTCCAGGGGTCCGTATGCGTCAACCAGATCTGGATGAAAATTGATTCTTTAAATTTTAGCCCACTTCCCTTATTTAACAAAAAATGAAAATAGGCTTATGCGATCTGCTTGTTGTCTGTGTGTGAATCTCCTTTATTAACTTCTGAATGCCTGAACCAAACTCTACGAAACTTGGTATATATGTATCATTTAAACGGCGTATTTATTAAATTCCGCTCATCAGTCTGTGTGTCTTATGTGTATTCCCCGCGCATCGTTACTAGACAACGGCTCGGTAAACACGTTCCCGTGGCAACGAATACAAGCAATAATAGAATAAGTGAGAGCGTGAATCAGTTGGTCTGTCTCTGTCCCCGTATCGTTGCTAGGTGAAAACTCGGTAAAGACTTTCCCGCTGCGACTAAGAATTGTTGGAGGCGTTGTTTTCTATAAGGTCCGTGTCTTGTCAAAGGAAAATAGTTCTTTCCAGAACTTCATGTATTTTAAAATGGAGTTACATACCTTTGTAATGTATAATATATTTATTATCATATGTCGTTAATTACAGCTCATTTAGGATGGCTGTTTACCTGACATGTTTCGACATCTGCAATGTCATCTTCAGGAACATCTCTTGTTCTGTAAAAACTAATCAGTATTGCTATTATTGTTATTTCTAGTGGGGGTGGGAGTAAGTCCCTTGTACTGCGGCCACTTCTGGCCTATTGTACCAGCCCCAGATGATAGGTGAGGGTGATTGTGGAGCAATTGGTGGAATGAAGATTGGCAGGGGAAACCGAAGTACTCGGAGAAAACCTGCTCCAGCGCCACTTTGTTCACCACAAATCCCATTTGACCAGACCCGGGATCGAACCCGGGCAGCCGCAGTGGGAAACCAGCGACTAATCGCTAGAACTATGGCGCGGCCAAACTAAACAGTAGCTCAATGTTAATATCTGTGTTTTTATATGCATTTAAACATTTCAGATTTTGTAGGTTCGTTCAGATTCACATAAACATAAAGAGTATCTACATGGCAAATATTGTCTTCTGGGATGTGTCACCATTTGGTCTGGTAAAATTTTACAGGCGTTTTGGAGGAACACATTGCCTCCATCTTAACAGGGTAAAAGAATAAGACAAGGGAGCAACGACTAATGGAAATGATGCCGACAGATAGCTGCACGCGTTGGTTGCAAGAAGTACTAACTGTACCGGTAGATGGATCTGCCAGCAGTAGGCTCTAATGTGCTACAGAAGGCCGGATGAGCATTGCCTAGGCCTATTTTGTATTTACAATATTTTTTCTACAATAAAAAAACGCCAACTCTTGTCATGCTTATCTACAAGAGATTTAAAATCCTATATATTATATTTTTATTTTTTTCCCATGTTAGATATTGTGATTGGATTGTGAGTAGACGGAGTAAATAAATATATATGTATATATATGTGAAATCACTGCTTTTGTATACTCCGATTTCATAAAGGAAGTGTAAGTTGTATTAAGCGAATTGTATTTCCTCTCAAGCTTCTTAGACAGTTGTCTTTTTGTGTTTCTCTTTTCTCATTCATTTATCTTTCCCTTTAAAAGTAACGTTTCAAAGAGTAAGTTCTGGAAGATTCGTCTTCTTCACTGCTCTTACGAAAACAAGACTCGTAGAAACATATCAGAGTTGACATCGATACAATTGATTGTGGCCTGTACATAGATACTGCCATTATATTGCTCAGCGTTTGAAATATTCCTACATGCCAAGCTCTGAGTCTTTCATCTCCTAATAAAATACGAGATTCTGTAATTTATTTTATCGTATTTATTCCATTTCTCCATATTTCTTATTTTCTGTATTCAAAGGAAGAAGTTTTAACGATGTGTTTTTTTTAACTTTGTACGCTCCGTTGAATTTACGTCAATTTTACGTCCAACTGTTTAGATAAGGCGTTATGTTAGAAGAGAAATTCTTGTCTGTTTGAAAACACGAGGCGACATCGAGTGTTTCTGAAACCAGATCACTAACATCTTACTTTTTTACGAGCTCTAACTTCGGGCTTATCTCGATCTACAACTTCAGACTATCCGGACTTCAGACTCGAAACTCCAATTAATTACCACGTTAATTTATTTGTCAGTGAGGTTTTTAATGGGAGTTTGCACTGAATTCATTTGCTTCTTGATGAGAAGTAACTGCTTCTTGTGAATAAATTAATGAACCTTCATGTTTCACAAAATCTAGGGTTTTTTTGAGCGGCTGAGCAACTGTTAGCTTCTCAATAAGTATTCAATTCCTTGCATTTAGATTGTTATAATATTTGTAAATTATCTGTTAAGTGGAATCGTACGTCTTAACGATCAATTTTAAAATATAAATTCACTTATAAATTTTGAATATTTTTTTTTTATAATTTAGATGTTTAATGTTATGTCATTTGATGACCCTATACAAATGTTATAACAAAACAATATAATTGTAGCCTAAGAGGGATTAAATTATTGTCACGTGTATGGGGTGCGCGTGACGTATAGATTGGATGATTGGATTTACTGGCACATTATACACACCGCTTCGGGACTACAGGTGATACAGCATTATCTCTGATCTACACACTTTATATTTCACCGTCTCACACACACACACAATATGGTTCTCAGTCTTCACTAGTCGTGTTCTGGCAATGGATTTTTAACAGTCTCACTGCCACTTCAGATCACACGTGAAGTCTTTTCACAGCCTAATTCCCTTTTTGCCACTTCTTCTTAATTACCTTCGACTGCTGACTCTCTCAATTCTGTTTGCAGCTGTCCCTAAGCTCATATTCTGACAGGCTGACGTCTCGAAACTCAACTAACCCTTCGATGTTTTCATGAAAGCTGAGTTGCGTAGACTTGACTTCTCTCCTTCTTCGAGCATGAGGGATGAGAGGTCCTGTTTGGTTGCTTCTACTGCGCAGAAGAGGTCCTTGGAAAGTGGGAAGATGACCCGAAGGACCTCTTCTGCGTAGTGGCCTGCAACTCGCTTTTGCTCTCACGATACATCACTCCTGACGGCACTGGAGCACTTCGTTTGCCTTCCTCACTGTGCTCAGAGCGCTGACATACAATGTAGCTAATTTAAGAAAAATAAACATTCTGTAATGTTACGTACCATGTCATGTTATCTATGTAAAATGTGTGGGTGTCGCATTGTGTGTTACATTGCCGTTAAGTGGGGGGAATGCCCCAGAAAGGGTTTTATGAAAGGTAAAGGGCTGCCCCATGTTAAACACAGTCCGAGGGTGATTGGGTATCTTTTCGTTTAAGGGCGTTTATTGTTCGATTTGAACGAGTTCTGATCTTAATGAAAAGTAAATTGGGATGTGGAAAGAAAGGGCCGTGGACTGTTTCATTGGATTAGCATAGCAGATCGCAGTGCCGCGCGGACTAATGCATCAACCGTCTTCACCCATTCGAACACTACAGGACAGATTTGCACCGACCTCGCTGGCTCAGTAAGTAATTCAGCTAACTTATGTTCGGTACGCGAGGTGTTCGACTCTCCTCCTGGACGCCGATCAACATAACTGAGGTTATTGTGGTTTTCCTCAGTCTCCCTAAATAAATTTCAGGCGGAGCTTCAAATCTAGCATAAACCGCTTCCTTCCACATTCCTTCCCACCATCTTACTATTCGACGTTATATTATCTCAGCAACTCAAACGGTGTCGTTTAATAAATAATGCACAAAATGAATAAATTATAGATACGTCACGGATCGCATAGAAACCAAAAAAATAAGGGGGGATACACGGACCGGTATGGAGAGATAGACAGCAAGGTGATCTCATAAGCCTCTTTTTGTTTGTTTTTCAAATTAAAGAAATTAAGCTAACAAAATGACATTTTTGGATCACGTGTATGTTACAGTTTGCTTTCTCAATTTTTCCTCTGTCTCTGTTGTACTCTGAAGAAGGAAGCGGCATGTATGTACGACACCTTCGTACCTATCAACCATACTATACGGCGGTACGTACCAGAAGGACTTAATCTCAATATTCTCCATGGCGAGAACCTCGAATCCCATATAAACTAACACTAAACTCTGTGGCTTGACTCCGCAAGCGAATTATACCGACCGAGCGACCGCCGCTTGTCGGCGAAGTTAGTGTCAACTTTTGCGGATAGGGGGTGTCACGTGGTCAGCGCAACGAATCCCCACGGCCGTTAATTTCGGTTTTCTAGACCGGAGTCGCTATTTCCTTGAAATAGCTCCTCAGTTATCCTCACGAGGCTGAGTGGACCTCGTTCCAGACCCACTACTTCTTAGAGAATCTGGTAGCTCCTGGAATCGATCCCGGGACCTCTGGATCTGTAGCCAGGAACTCTGACCATTAGGCCACAGAGGCAGTTCTCGAATCTCATGTACAGTATTTGAATTGTATAGAGGAAAATATTCAATGAGGTGAGCTGTCCTTTCTGCATGTCCTCGGCGGTTACTAACTCCTGAGCCCCTTGTTCATGGGCAGTATGAAATATCAGACAAACGAATTGAAGTCACAAGTTTGCAGATTCTGTTCCCACTGAGGTTTCGCAATAAAATTGCGGCGTCTGCAATAAACTCTGCAGCAACCCTTTTCTTCCCCTTTGAGTCAGACAGTTTTGTTCCACGTTGAATTCAAAGTGCAGATTTAACCCACATTTTGCAGGCACCGCCAAATTCGCTTGGGGATGGGGGATGAATAGTTATTGTCTGCCATTCTTATAAGGCACGAGGCTGCAGCCACCCCTTCAAGCGATGAGGGTTATGTCATAATTCTGCTGGGAAATTGGCCCCATTGCTCGGCCTGCTGGCTCCTCTGTACGAGTGGTCCTTACTCTTGTGCTCCCTGGGTCCCGTCATTCTGCGCACGTAGAAATTATATCACTTACAGAGCGGAGCGCATAAATGCCCGGGTCAGGGCATAGAAGAGAGGACAAAGCCTATGAGGTCTAAGGTTCGTGTCGCCTCGACAGCTCGACCGATTATACTTGCTCTTCTACCCACGTGATCGCGGGATATCCGGTTCGAAACTCGGCTAGGACACCGAATATTCTGAGTGGGGCTCTTTGTGCTTTTCTTCAGTCACTCAAGGTAAATTCCCGGAATAATACGTGAAATGGGGCGCTATATAGTCTGAATTAAATGTAATTAAGCACTGTGCCATGAATACATATGGGGGAGTGGAGGTATAACTCCACAGTTCTTGAAATCTGCACTAGATGGAGGTTAATGCTCTACTTCACGCTCCTACCGCAACACCCTCCGAGGATAAGAGCCCCCGGTACGCATTCGATACAACTCGAATGTGGGAAACGGATAATCGAAAATTTTATCAGCAATATTTACTTCTTCGCAAGTACGCGGCTAATGGAGACTTGACGGTTACATTTTTTTTTTATTGCTAGTGAGATGGGAGTAAGTCCCTTGTAGTGCGGCCACTTTTGGCCTATTGTACTAGCCCCAGATAGGTGAGGGCGATTGTGGAGCAATTGGAATGAAGATTGGCAGGGGAAACCGAAGTATTCGGAGAAATCCTTCCCCAGCGCCACTTTGTCCACCACAAATCCCACTTGACCGAACCCGGGCCGTCGCTGTGGGAAGCCAGCGACTAACCGCTTGAACTATGGGGCGGCCCTGACGGTTACATAACTTCTCTTGAATTGCGGTGGGGCCAGCGACCCCATTATTTCACCACAATGGCGCCCCATACACAGCCCTTCCTCTTCCTGACTCTGTAAGCTGTTTCCATCTTCCACGATCTTCCCTTCCCCCGTCCCCTTTGGCCCCGCTCCTTGCGAACTTGTAGCTTGCATTTTTCTGTCTGTTCCCGCTGTGTAGATGTGTGTACCTCAATGTTGGCAATAAAAGGCGCCACACGGTCAGAATGCGTAATATCATTCCAGCCATTACGGGGACGCTTACAGCATTATGTGAATGCATAAGTGACTTACAGCTGCTTAGTGTAACGTGTCCTTAATTTAGTCATTACTGACAATACGAGAGAGGAATTCCAATGTCCTGCAATAGGACTAATGAAGAGACTCGCCCTTACGGACTTGTTCGAGGTCCCTCATCTCGATGTTGTGGTGTGTGAGGGATAGAATCCGATGGTTATCTTCTCGAAACTGGAATTTTTCATTTCTCTGGACAGTTTAGTGGTTGATGGATGTCGAAAGAATCCGTACCTATTTCCTATTAAATTTTAATCCAATCTGTATGTTCATTATGCAGTAAGTCATCAAATTAATTGATTTTGATATCAAACTATACGTTAGAGGTATACAGAGGCTTGGTTCGAATCTCGTCCGGGACATCCGCGATCCTAATAGGTTTCTGGCAACGTTGCGTGATAGTGACTATAGACGGGGTTTGGATTAATGATTCGATTAATTGACCGCTTGTACACAAAACTCGTAACTACAGTTCATAAATCACTATCGCACACAGGCTAGTGTTCTCAGTCTGTTACAGTCTCCACTAGTCTTTGCCTGGTAACGGATTTTAACATTGTAACTATAAGAGTCTCACTAAATAACACACTCCAAACATCACTGTAACTATAGCACATATAAAATCTTCTCTTTCTTCACTAGTCGTTTCTTGATAACGGCTTCTAACAGTAATGATTTTTCAGCTTCTGTGATAACTCCACCGACTCCCTTACAGTTCTCTCAGTGCTTCAACTGACTAACTCTCAGGCTGGCGGCCATTTCGTACCGATCTCGTAGTTTTCACAGACTGACTTTCAGCTGACTAAGCTCTAACCTTGTCCCTTACTTATAACATCTCGGCACGGACCACATATAAAGCACAGCTCTTCTATTGTTGCTCGAATCCTCTTTATGGGAACGTGTTTGCGAAGGCGTTACCCAGCAACGGCCGCATATATTTGCTTATTAAAATCCGTTGCTGAGCAGCGAATGTTGTTTCGTTGTTTATTTTGAGGTTGCTACTCATCAACTGCTCTACAGGGAACAGTAGTTTTCTTCCGTTACTAAAGGAAAATTCCTGGATAGTGCCTCTATTTAAGTCACGACCGTTTCCTTCCAAATCATTTCCTATCTGTCATTAATTTATCATCTTACCACTCGACGCTGCATAGCCCAGCTACTGAGAGCGCCGTAAAGCAACCCGCAAAACAGCAACAGTTTCCCGTATGTATTATTATAGCGGCAACAAATATTTATGGAGTCTGACAGTGCCTTCTAAGTGAAATATATTTTGGCACATTATAGCTCCAAACAGACAAGCATGTAGCATGTGCCGACTGGGAATACTGAGTACTTCTCGTGTCTATCTCCTACGTACAAAGACCACAGTTCGATTTCCGGCAGCGGCAAGAAATTCATTTCTTCACGGAGTCCGTATCGGCTGTGGGGGGTCCACCCAGCGTCTTATACAATTTATATCGGGTGCTTCTTCACCCAAGGAAACATCTACAACTAAAATTTATGAGCATCTAGCGACCAGGTTTAAAATGCCTGGATATATACCTCCACTCCTTCCTACGTCTACATATCGTGTTGAATTTTAAGCATATGGGAACTGAAGTTCTCTAGGAGATGACTCTACTGTATTCTGGGATGTGACACCGTGCCTACTGTGAGAAGTTTACCGACGTTTCTGAGGAAAGTCTCCATTCTTAGGGTTCAAGAGTAAGCCAAGGAGGTAAACACTCTGCTTAATATCCAGTTCTTGTTGGTTTCTATCTTCGGTTACTCTGCAACACTCACGAAGTTCCATGTATCTGATCGTGTGTATATAAACCGTTCTGGATTCTGGGGTCTTCACAGCGGTCACTGTAAAGGCTTGGTCTTCTGGGTTTAACACCATGTAGTTCGGAGGAATATTTCGCCTTCATCTTCAGGTTGGAAGAGTAAGAGAAACAAGAAAACAGTATGAATCAGCCTGCAGAAAATGGAGGCTACATGTTCTTCCGAAACGTCAGTCTGCCTCCGAGTTACATGGCGTTATAACACAAGAAACCCGTACTCTTCTGTCGGAAAGATAGTTAGACCACTCTAGCAGTGACGTGTTGCATGCTGTTTATAGAAAGGCGCTGTTCTGAGGGACATTACCGCTGCTATGGATTATTCATTCTTACTGTGCAGTGTAACACGTGGCCCCGTAAAACTGATGCTTTAAATTTATAGCCTACGCGCCTGCGCAATGCAGACGGAAATTAGTCTTCAGAATGCATATTTTATTAGATTATGTTTCTGAACTGCATTGCATCGTACACGCAGACGGTAGAAACTGTTACACTAATTATACCAACCGTAATTACACGTATCTCCATGTAGTAGAGTCTTCCTAGTCAAGTAACTCTATGCCTCTTACGGAACCTCGGAAGTTCATTGCCGTACCCACAAGAGCCCTCATTTTGTCCTTATCTCGAGGTACCTGCGCCCGAACCACGGACCACCCCATCCCATTTATCTTTAAGATGTAATTTGTTTGACAAAGCTTCCAGTTGCTCAGATTGTGAGCCTAGACCAGTGTTCGTTGTACCGCCGAAAGCCATCGGGCGTGTCCACACAACATATGAGGTGTGCGGCCACAACATATGAGATGTGCCGCCACAACATATGAGATGTGCCGCCACAAGATATCAGATGTCCCATCGCAAGATATCGGATGTTCTGCCACAAGATAGCAGGTGTGCCGCCACAAGATATCAGATGTGCCGCCACAAGATATCAGATGTCCCATCGCAAGATATCGGATGTTCTGCCACAAGATAACAGGTGTGCCGCCACAAGATATCAGATGTGCCACCACAAGATATCAGATGTCCCATCGCAAGATATCGGATATTCTGCCACAAGATAACAGGTGTGCCGCCCAAGATATCAGGTGTGCCACCACAAGATATCAGATGTGCCGCCACAAGATATCAGATGTCCCATCGCAAGATATCGGATGTTCTGCCACAAGATAACAGGTGTGCCGCCACAAGATATCAGATGTGCCACCACAAGATATCAGATGTCCCATTGCAAGATATCGGATGTTCTGCCACAAGATAACAGGTGTGCCGCCACAAGATATCAGATGTGCCACCACAAGATATCAGATGTCCCATCGCAAGATATCGGATGTTCTGCCACAAGATAACAGGTGTGCCGCCACAAGATATCAGGTGTGCCACCACAAGATATCGGATGTGCCACCACAAGATATGAGGTGTACTGCGTGTGCCGATAAGTCTTCAAAAAAACTGCTTGTCCAAACGATATATTCAGAAAAATGCAATACATTAACGAAGAGTTTTATCTAGGCAGAGGCACCGGAATCGACCCTCGGGCAAATGGCTTGCTCTTGAGAGCGGATTAATGCCGTCACCTTCGTCTAGTAATATGAATGTATTGACGAAGAGTTTTATCTCGGCAGAGACATCGGGATCGCCCCTTGGAACGATGGCTTCCTCTTGAGAGCGGATTAATGCGGTCACCTTCGTCTAGTAATATGAATGTATTGACGAAGAGTTTTATCTCGGCAGAGACATCGGGATCGCCCCTTGGAACGATGGCTTCCTCTTGAGAGCGGATTAATGCGGTCACCTTCGTCTAGTAATATGAATGTATTGACGAAGAGTTTTATCTCGGCAGAGACATCGGGATCGCCCCTTGGAACGATGGCTTGCTCTTGAGAGCTGCTTAATGCGGTCACCTTCGTCTAGTAATATGAATGTAGAGCTGTCTCTGTTCATAACTAAGCACCACGCCATGAAGACGCATGGGGAGTGGATGTATAGCTCCATCATTCTTTACCTCGGCACTAGATTCATTTGAGTTATCAACATTACGCTTCGGCTGCTTTTACCCCGGGAATAGAACCACCGTCACCCATTGGATAGGAGGTTGGATGGGCCCCAGACTCCGTCTGGACGCTATAGGGAAGAGAAAAATCTTGTTTCTGCCTGGATTCAAACTCCGAACATCGACCCGGTCGCTATACCGACAGAGCTATCCTTACTCCACCTCCATCTGATACCAAGGATAAATAAATATACCTCATGGTGGTCTCATATAGACCGAGACGTGTATAAATACGTACAAACGTGACCGAGACGTCAACATACAAGTACAGATGTTTTGCAGAGGCGAGAGAACGGGAGCATGAAGTCGAAGTGCTTAGCCTAGGCACCATCACAGTCACCGTTATATTTCCTGAGGAAGTAGTCTGTCTCTCTCTTCGAAGCACTCTTGCTCTTAGCCTAAATTCGAACCCGGAGCCTTCCAAGTGCGAATCGTATGCAGAACTCTGTTATTACAAACTCATTTGACGGGGTTCAGTGTTACGCTACACACGTACACTCGTTAGGTGTGTTTTGAAAGATGATCCGGAGTAGGGCGCAAAAGAGCATCAAAACGGGGTCCTGCGTTTCGGTGGTTTGTTAACTATAAATTGACGTTGTGTAAAGTGATATTCTGTTAATTAAGAACCGAAATGTAATATCAGAACTTGCCGCCTGGTGGTTCCATTTCCAATTAACGGTTCCACCACAAGTGCGTTTATGTGGGGGGGGGGAGGCACCAAGTGTTATTTAATTAATTTCTCCTGCTTTCAAATGCCGGCGACATCCGTAGGGGCGTCATTTTATAAATACAGAAAATAATAAACTTTGTATCCCACACAGGGTGCTTCTATAATTCGAGGAGGGGGAAGGATTTAGGTCACCCGACAAATTTGATGCCGCAGTTTTTCATCAAGATTTAATGGAAGTTTATACTCTGATGTTAGTCACCATTTCATTTTTCTATTTAGGATCGACGGGATGAGATTATAGAATGCGGGTATGTAGGACTTGACTGTCAGTACCAAATTATAACTTATGAATATCTTCTCATTCGTACATAATCATTTATCACAAGTAGCTTTTGTTTTATTTCCTCCAGTCCGCTTTACACAGTGCCTGTCTTATGGTGGCTGTATTCATTGGGAATGAATCCTTCCAAATGCAGGTATAAAGCTGTTCTTGTAACAGCTTGTAACGTGAAAACCCATAGGAAGATTCCTGGTACTCGTTTCTATTAGAGGCTGAGTCGACACCTTGACCATAGTGATGCTGGAAGGATTAGGTCAATTGAAATACCCCGTGATGTCACCGGGATTCGAACCCGCCATCTTCCGGCTTGTAGCATAATGCCTCAACAAACTACGCTACCGCGTGCCCCTAACATGTCCATATGTCTGTATGTCCCACTTACCGTTTCTAGCCAACGGCTCGACAAACACGTTCCCGAGGCAACGAATACACACGCAACAATAAAAGAACTATTGTAAGGGATGTTCTTCGTGCCGTCCGTGTCGTATCAAATGTTCAATATGAAGTGAAAGGAAACATTAACCGGTTGACCGTTGTAGAGGAGAAGTAATTTGTTTCCTGTGAGGTACGGACTGAACTCTGCATTCTGCCCACACATTGAAAGTAGGCGAATAATTCTTCCCAGAATTTCTTGCTTTCATATATATTTACTGTAGTTTCATGCACACTAAATTATTTCAGACGATAAAGTGATATTTTTTTGTCCGATTGCTCTACGATGCATTCAGCATCAGGTGACAGGTGATCAGTTAATGGTGAACTCGAAGGGGTTTTAGAAGAAAGTGTTCCGAGTTCACTTGAGATAGTATTCTCGAATTTGCCTGGAGAAAGTGAGGTAAACCACATAAAGCGTTAGAGAGGCTAGCCATTGTACCGGCTGAGGTTAGAACCTCACACCTCCCGAATACGTGTCTAGAGCGTTATGTCTACGGCGGTTCGCTCGGTAATGAATTAATTTCGTATCCATTTCAATTCCAATTCATCCAAGATCACTCAAATTCCATGTCAGTGTGGGGAGGCTTATTGCCTGTCGCAGCCATAAAAGTAAAATTTATTCTAAAACTAATTGATGCTGAGATTATTTATGACACTTTATGTTAGTACCACGTACACCTGTCTTTTCTAATTGCCCCTCGTTTAATATTTACGACATGACATAAATATAATTTTATGTGATTATAAGCCAACAAGGTCCATGAACCTGCGCACTTCTGAATTCATCCCTGGCCCCATAAATTATATCCCAGAGCATGAAGAACTGATTTCGAGTCGGAACCACTCCTGGAGTGCGGACCAGATATCCATTGTAATCCGGGGTGCTTCAGTAACTCACGCTGTTAGAAGAAGCCAGCGGTCCGATGCCAGATAGAGCACGCCCCGCTCTGCTACAGCTAAGCCCTCTGCCTCGTTTTACTGCACCCTTTTCGTTATTCCTCTCTGTGGCCTCAGGTTGGTATTAAGATAAATCCATGAATTGCCTACAGCCAATCTAGCGCATAATGTATTGTGGCACACAGACCCGGTGCTAAGCGGTGACTCTGTAAACAGAGGCCGTTGCCAGGTGACGCAAGCAACAATAGAAAAACTGTTTTATGCAACCAGTTCATAAGCAACGGATCGGTTGACACGCCTCTGCAACAATAGAGATATTGCTGGAAACGGTGTTATCTGTTCGGTCGGTGCAAAGTGGTTATGAAGAATAAAATTTGGCGGTACACTTTATCAGAATTAAGTAACGTGTATATTTTAATCTTAAGGACCCAATGTTTATTCCTATCTTTGTGCTTCATAGTTGGAGAAAACTGCATAATGAGGAGCTTCATAACTTGTTCTCTTCTCCAAGTGTAATTAGAATGAACACGTCAAGGAGGATGAGGTGGGCCGGGCATGTAACACGAATGAGGGAGAGGAGGAATGCATATAGGATATTGGTGAGAAAGCCGGAAGGAAGGAGACCATTGGGAAGACAAAGGCGTAGGTGGGTGAACAATATTAAAATGTAACTTAGAGAGATAGGACGTGGTGGTATGGATTGGATTAATCTGACTCAGGACAGGAACCAGTGGAGGGCTCTTGTGAATACGGTAATGAACCTTCGAGTTCCATAAAATGTTGTGAAGTTCTTGAGTAGCTGCACAACTGGCGGCTTCTCAAAAAGGGCTCAGATGCCATGATATACGTACAAAATTTCCTACAGACTGGTTTAGGCATTTAGAAGTTAAGGGGGTGACACTCATATAGACACACAGACAGAATGGTAAATACACAAGCATAATTTTATTTTTCAAAATAAGGAAAGTGGGATATAAATCTATATTTTTTAGTAATGTGGGCCACGGTTAGTTGCCTGAAGTATAGTTAAGTTCTTGGGCCGCGCCACAGCTCAAGCGGTTAGTCGCTGGCTTCCCACCGCGGCGGCCCGGTTTCGATCCTGGGTCTGGTCACGTGGGATTTATGGTGGACAAAGTGGCGCTGGGGCAGGTTTTCTCCGAGTACTTCGGTTTCCCCTGCCAATCTTCATTCCACCAATTGCTCCACAATCACCCTCACCTCTCATCTGGGGCTGATACAACAGGCCAGAAGTGGCCGCAGTACAAGGAACTAAGTCCCACCCCACTAGCAATACAAAAACGCACATAAACTGAATCTTATCTAACTTTGCTTCCATAAGGGTCAGGATAAGAGAGGGACAGATGCTGTTACTGCACAACCTAACAGGGAAAGGGGTTGATGCTCTCTAACCCCACCTTGACACAGTATGCTGGAACATGCTGTGGTTCTCTCCCGTTCATGTTTACAGCAAGAGCAGCAAAAAATGGAAATGAACGGGGGATGCCAACACACGTGACACAATGGAAGCAAGCAGATAACTTCGTCTAATGCACGTCATAACCTCCACCGCGCACCGGTTGACAAGTTGAATCCCTTCCAAACAATAATTGTGTTCAGTTGCTGCTCACATATCATGGTCTTGACCTACAGCACAAAGCTGTGAGATACCATTTACTCCTAAATCTAATGGTAAATATATATACCACTATAAAGATAAAACGTAAAGCTGTCCCTATAACAGGTCGTGGAGGCCCATAGGGTTGTGAAAGGTTGAGGCTCCCACATCTAGAAAATCGGCTCCTAGATGGTAGTAAAGTTGTCAGCCTTACTCGCCGGCCGCTCTTTACCCCCAGGAAAATTCCTGGTACTCATTTCTGTCAGAGATTGAGTCGAACCCAGGGCCATAATACGACTGGAAAAATTAAGTAAATTGAAAACAATCCACCTAATCGGGAATCGAACCCGCGACCTTTAGCCTTTTAACGTAGTGCCTCAACCAACACGTGCCTCACGTATACTACTGTAACAAAAAAACTGCAAAAAAAATGATGTTTCATGTCTTTCTCACAACAAACAGCGTTAAAAGATTGCTCTTTGTACGAAGCCTCCAATATCTGTATTGTATATCATCGGATGATAGGATGATTGATGAATGATTATTTGAATTGATTTGGAAGGAAGCGCTCATGAAGAAATCGAAGAAGAGTCTCGGAATTTGACGGGAGGGACTGAAGAAAAGTACTGAAATATTCAGTCACTGGACTCAAACACAGGACATCCCGATTACGAGTGTGCTGTTACTGCAGATTATTTGTTTATAAGGTACACCGTGTTAGTAAAGAGGTAAGTGTTACTTGCTACCTAAAAGATAAGATAACAATTGGTACCAAATGTAGGTAGTTTTTATTCAGAACACTTTCATCTACCGACGGAATAAATTAAAGTCCATTCGTCGCTATAAATGCGGAATTAATGAGATTTCTTTTTGAGTTGGAAAACAGACTAGATAATTATGCGACATTCGCCTTCTAAAGTTGCTAACTCTTATTACGGCATGAAATAACAATTTTCCAATTTGATTACACTTTGCTGGCAGCCGCTCTGCATAGTTGATGGCTGAATGTTAGAGTGGAGGGACCTGAATTAGCCACGTGACATCGCTGTGAGCCTTGGCGTAGCATGGCTCCGTCTTGTACTTACTTTCTGTTCATGAATTCACTGATCTGAGTAAGCTGTCTCAAGTGATAACGCTTCCGGATTGTATTTGGGAGGTGCGCGGTTCGAGCCTCGTCCAGGCCACCAGCTACTCTGATTCAGATTTCCATTTCTCCCTTCAGCCTCGCTAAGAAAATGTATTATTATAATCCTCGTATTTTTATACTATGATTCCCAATTAGGTTAGTGGATTTTTTATTTGACCTAATCCTTTCAGCCGCACTGTGGCCCTGAGGTCTACTCAGCCTTTAACAGAAATGAGTTCCAGGAATCTTCCTGGGGTTATAGGGCTTCCGCATGAGACTGACAACCTCATCGCTATCTGTGAGCTGACTGTCTAGAAAATTTGGGGGCCTCGACGTTTCACAACCGTGTGGGTCTCCACGGCCTGTTACAAGGATATCTTGGCGCATAAAGCCGACAACCTCACCGCCATCTGTGACCCGATTTTCTAGAAAATGTGGGAGCCTCGACGTCTCACAACCCTACGGGTTATATATACATTTGCTGAGATACCAACAGCGTCATAAACAACTCACAACAACAACAATAATTCTGTTTACTTCTTTAGAATTCCGGCCGATGGGCAGGGTCCAAGTACTCACTAATTCCGAATAATTCATTCTCTGTTTTCAGTATATTTATAATCAAGATGCTGTGTGAAATTTTCTGTTTCCACATCAGTAAAGATTTTTTCAAAGTCATGGAGCTGTGCAGTGCCGTAAATCGTTACCGACGTTTCGGAAGAACATGCTGTCTCCATCTAAAGTGTAAGAAATCGACGTAGCAGGTTCCTCCGAAACGGCACGGTGCCATAACAAACAAGAACCCAATCTGAACAGCGTTGTTCTTTATCTGTTTGGAATCGTTTTGAAGACACAGGCCTGTGACACTGTCTGGCTGTCAATAGGCTTACGTTCTGACGTACTATATTGACCGCTTAGTTATGTCGCTGCAGGTGATCTGTTTGCATTAGGATCCCATTACCAGCTGTGATTTGTTGCAGTGTCTCTGATGGCACGTCGCATCTTCTGCATAAATTACTGCGCAGTTTACTCCGCGTCACAGTCGCCGGCCACGCGCCCTGAGGCACGAACCGACTTCGCCCGCTCGAACACTGGATCTCTGTGTAGGTAGCGGCCTTGCGGTAAGCTGATCCCCCGTCCGAGGAGTCCTACTGACTGAAGATATATATACAAAGTAAAGCTATCCCTATACCAGCCCGTGAAGGCCCATAGGGTTGTGAGAGGTTGAGGGCCCCACATTATCTAGACAATCGGCTCACAGATGGCGGTAAGGTTGTCACGCGCCGGCCGCGCTTTACTCACCAGGAAAATTATTTAATTAATTCCTGGTACTCATTTCTGTTAGAGGCTAAGTAAACCCCAGGGCCTAGTGCGGCTGGAAGGGTTAGGTCAACTGAAAAAATCCAATGACCTCATCAGGACTTGAACCTGCGACCTTCCGGCTAGGTAGGTAATAAGGTAGTTATATAGATATATACAGATAAGTGGGTAGATAGGTGGATAGACAGACAGTTTACTCTGCCCTTATAAATGCTTATAGATCTCTTGCCACCCGACTCGGGGAAGTAATTGCTTTCACTGAACGAAAGTTAACTGCGTGTTATTGTCATTATTTTGTTTGTGAATATTTTGCTTTTCCATTCTTCTTACTGATGCCCGGGTTTCCGAGTCCAGGTCTCTCCTCTCTCTCTAGAATTTGAAGCCTAAGGGTGACCCGCTTGATCACGTAAGTTGATCAGCGTTTGATAAACAAATACCAAAAAGTGAAAGAGATTTCTTTTCGACATATTACAAAATAATATGAAAATAATATATTTTACGCTGTAAATTCGAAGCAGCGATAAATAATTGTGACACAAAACCCGCTTAGTGTGTGGACTGTATAGATGAATGCATCCATTCTGTGTAATTAGTGTCAGGAGTAAATACCAAATTGCCACGTACTGTCCAAAAAAATTCTAGCCTTTACATGTGCTGCATCATACAGCGCACAGAGTCAGTTTATGTTGTTGAAGTATTCAGAGCCATTAAATGCACACGCTATTGAGTATGTAATGTAAATTATGTTGTCCTAAATTGAAGTGCTTTGCTGATTAAGTTAAATTATATTAGTTTAAACAAAAGCTTCTCATGAATTAGTTTGAACAGAGCTCGTCATTTTGGCGTAATGGGGGGGGGGGGCTGAAAATTTTACACTCCATCAATTACATAATAAGCACTAATAAACTTTAATATAGTTTACTATTGTTGATTTTAGTGCATTATTGGTAATTTTGTAACTGTGGAACACTTTAGCTGCCTCAGTCCCTCGCAACTAACATGTCCGTGTTACGGTGACTCTGATATCTGTCACTTCCCTTCAGTGACACTGCGCATGTCAACGTTCTCAGGCGCAGGTTATCTCTCCGGCAACACATATTTTTTTTTGTGAAGAATGCTGATTTCCGTCATGTGACGCCAGGTAGTCTGGTTGAAACTTAAAGGCTTTTCGCGAGAAATGGACTGGATCCACCTTCAGGATCGAAGATTATGTGTTTTCTCTTGAATCTGAAGATGGAGACAGTATCTCCCTCGTAAACGTTGGTAAAATTCCACATTACGCGACATAACCTAATTACTTGAACATGAATATTAAGGCAGTACATTCATACGAAATTTCAGTAAATATCTAAAAACCCTACGCAATCTTTTTTACTCTTCGAAAATGAAGATGGATGTAGTATGTTCCTTCGAAACGTAGCTGCATGTAGACGTGCTCGAGCAGGCTTTCGGTAAGGAGGCTTCGGTGTTCATAGGAAATTCAAAGGCAGAAAGTAAACTTAAATTGAAGAAAGTCGTCTTGTGGGATCTGGCGTCGTGTATTCTTTGTTTCAGCCGACGTATCGGAAGAACGTATCGCCTCCATCTTCAGGGCAGGTGAATTGCGTTGCGAATACAGAGAGCAGTAGCTGTAATGATTAGGAAGTGAAAAGTGCTACTTTATATAGGAAGTAGGCAAGGGGGGTGGTTAGGGAGAGGGGACCAATGGGAACAGTGAAGAGCGATTAAGGCCATATATGGTCAA
>NW_019718618.1:946223-954170 GCF_002891405.2 Cryptotermes secundus | reverse complement strand
CAACCGGTTCTTCTTGTCTAACCGCAACCTCCGTGTCACTGACCTCCAAGTTGCCTGGATTCACTGGCCGGTATCCCCCCCTTTCGCCCCACCAGACCATATATGGCCTTAATCACTGTTCACTCTTCCCATTGGTCCCCTCTCCCAAACCCCCCCTGCCTACTTCATATATAAACTAGCGCTTTTCACTTCCCAATCATTGCAGCTACTGCTCTCTGTATTCGCAACGCAATTCAACCGCCCTGAAGATGGAGGCGATATGTTCCTCCGAAACGTCGGTTAAAACCAAGAATACACGGCGCCAGATCCCAGAAGACGACTTTCTTCGTAGTCACGCCATGAAAACCCGCGGATGATGGAGGTATAGCTTCATTATTCTTAAACCTGACGTTAGGTATAGGCGAGTGATCAGTTTAACACTCCGGCTGCTTTAACGTTCCGTGTCTGCTGTGTGAGAGACTTAGCGAGGTTCCAGGGGCAGTCAGTACGCTGTGATGGAGAGAGGACTATTTCCGCCTACCGCGATTCAGTCTGCCCCTGGTCTAGTCGCTGTAGTGACTGAGCTATCGTGGCTCATTATGTACATTTCAAAGTTGCTTTTAATTGTCAATGAAGGAATGGGTGAGCGGTAACATTCTGTAAGAGAGGTTTGTGGTTATCATGAAGTTTACTGTGTTCGGATATGTGGCACCTTGCAGTGGTGTTACATCTTACGATGCTTATATCCTGAAGATGGTGGTAGTAGTTTCCTTCGAAACGTTGATAGCAATGTCGCGTCACAAATCTTCATCGACCTATTTCAGTGAATCGCCGTGTTAGGGCGGCAACTTCTCCGACTCTGTTGTTGAGCGTGAAGTGCGCGTTACAGGCGTTGCAACAAATGGAGCATAATTCTGCTTGTATTGACGGTTACACGTAGACATCGCCTTACGTTTCGTTATGTACATACCTTAAATAACGGAGTGTTCTTCTTACTTTCCATGGGTCACAGTACCGACACTGTACGAGTATATAGTCGGGTATATAGTCGTATATAGTCGGGTGGTATGACGATTGATGAATGATGCGTAAGGATTTGGAAGGAAGCGGTAGTTGATTGACCGAGGTAATATTCCGGCGTCTTCTTGAAAGAGCTGAGGAAAACCGTGGAAAACTTCAGTCAGAATAGTTGGTATTCCGGCTGAGATACGAACCTAGCACCTGCAGGGCACCGAGATTTTTCTATTTACAATTGTATCGCGATTTGTGGCGCATTTCACCGTAAATAGTGCGACAGCTAAACGTGATTATTTCATCACTTCATCTTATTTCGAATGTAATATTTACAATTTATTTCTTAACTAATTCATTTCATAAAAGAGCTTTCTTAGTGAGAAACTGACAGTCGGTTAGCTTGTCAATGAATTTTCAATGTTTTATAGAGGAGGTATTTTCGATTATATACACAAATCCAGCTCTCGCCTCACAGGAAATATTACGTCTCCGCTACAAAGCCCAGCCGGTTAATGCTGTTTAGGGAAACAGTTGCTGTTTATTGTGAGAACCACACGGAACACACAGACACATTCTGTGAGCAGAATGCAAAGTTTTTGTATGTTCAGTCCGTACCTCACAGGAAACATTACGTCTCCGCTACAAAGCCCAGCCGGTTAATGCTGTTTAGGGAAACAGTCGCTGTTTATTGTGAGAACCGTACGCAACACACAGACTCACTGTGTGTGCAGAATCCAGCGTTTTACTATATTAAAGCAGGTGGTACATATAACTGCCATTATGGTTAAACAATATTAGTTTCCCATTTACGCCCAAGTCAGTGAACTTTTACAATTAACAGTTTGTTTTCTGCTTTGTTGCAGGTAAGCGGAAATGAAGATAATTGTGGATTTCCTTTAGCTGCTTTGCCTGCGCTCGCGGTAAGTTGTGAGAACCAAGTGCGATCTCTTTGTGTTTGCAAGGAAACATCATGTACGGATTTTAACATAGAACGAAGTGCTACCATAGAGAACGGCCGGTGCTGTTTGCTTTGGAATTAATCCATTTAATGTAAAAAGGATTTTTTAGACGCAGTAAAAACAAACATAGAAAGTGAGATATTAGCGAAGGTGGATAGTACTGATAGATTTTCATGGATTTATTTTAAGTTTTACAGTAACCAAGCGGACGGTTTTCCCAATGCTAACTGACATCAGCCAGCTGTGCTACACAAACTTATGGAATTCTTTCGGCAAATATTGCGTTTGCCATATTTCGGGTTAGTGTCTTTTGGAAGTTTCTGAAGCGGTATTTGGGATGGGGATTTCTTGGTAGGCGTCCCTTAAAGGAAAATATGAGGCCGCGCCATATCTCAAGCGGTTAGTTGCTGGCTTCCCACCGCAACGGCCCGGGTTCGATCCCAGGTCTGGTCAAGTGGGATTTATGGTGGACAAAGTGGCGCTGGGGCAGGTTTTCTCCGAGTACTTCCGTTTCCCCTGCCAATCTTCATTCCACCAATTGCTCCACAGTCACCCTCACCTATCATCTGGGGCTGGTAGGCCAGAAGTGGCCGCATTACACGGGACTTAGTCCCTCCCCACTAGCAATAAAAAAATTGTAAGGGAAAATACAAGGGAATGTCAGAATTCTGTTTGTAAATACTGCCTTTATCATGTAGACTTCATGTCTTATTGCAGTTATAAAATTTAACCCGCTGATATGCTGATTTCAGTTCCTTCATTGTGAATATACGTAGGCGAGTCAAATGAAAAAGTTAAATATTTTTTTAGTATTATTTATTGTGCACAAGTGGTACAAAGCTGTATCACTTATCAACATAATCTCCCCCACGCTCAATGCAAGTCCTCCAGCGCTTACAAAGTGCATGAATTCCTTTAGAAAAAAATTCTTTTGGTAGTCCGCGCAACCACTCATGCACCACGTGGCGTACCTCTTATGTTTAAACTTGCTGCAATTTCATTCAATGTCACCCGGCGGTTTTCCCTCACTATGGCTTCAACTGCTGCAGTGTTCTCTGGAGTCACAACTCGATGTGCCTGACCCATACGAGGAGCGTCTTCCACTGAAGTCACACCATTTGCAAACTTCCTACTCCATTCGTACACTTGCTGCTGTGACAGACATGCATCACCATACTGAAACTTCATTCTTCAATAAATTTCAATAGGTGTCACACCTTCACTACACAAAAACCGAATAACAGAACGCTGTTCTTCCCTGGTGCAAGTCTCAAGTGGGGCAGCCATCTTATACTGGTGCTGTGACGGTGTTCGTGCATCTGCACTATGCTACAACCTATAGGCCATTCTGCGTGCTGTTTGTAGCACTCTTACCATCTTACAGGATAATGGCGCGAAATTTCGATTTTTTATTACAAATTTAAGGTTTTCATTTGACTCACCCTCAGAGTACAGAGGTTTAAGAATGTATAGCTCAGTAGGTCTGAATATGTACGCTTTACTCGTGCGCAGCAAGTGAACTACAGTCAGCCTCCATTAGTACGAATATGTACGTTGAAAGAAGGTTCGTAAAACGATATTTCGTAATTCTATACTCTGTTTACTTTTGATAATGCTGTATTTGGTAGTTGGGTTTTGTAACGACCGAGAAATAAGAACAGGGAAGAGAATAACGAGCTCTACAGACCGAAAAGGAAGAAGAGCATAGGAAATATATGCTATAGCGGTCAGAGTCCATGTTGCGCTCCAGAAATATCAACAAAAGAACTTTTTAAACAGAATTCGATCTCTTGTCAGTTATGATTAACATAATATAACCTACTAGCCCATCGAAACTAGCAACGTTGCCTTCACCATACCCACCAGAGCAGATCGCAAGGCCAGTCTACTGGGAGACGTCACTCCTCGTCTTCCCTTGTTCATTTTTGTTCGGAAGGCATTTACTCGTAAATGAGCAATTGACGCTGATTGTGACGAATAACAGATTGACTGATGAATGGGTAAACTCAATAACTGGTCAGCCAACTGATTGGATGATTGGCTGATTAAATGATTTTCTGCCTGTATGAATAATACCGATTAATCGACCAGTGACTGACGATTATTAACGCACTGATTGATTGATTGATGAGTGTTTTGGTAGCCCCCCCCCTGTACTTTAAGTGATCTACTGCTTGACTGATCCATTCATTCATCGACTGAAAACTTTTGGATTAATGACTGGTGTCTTATTGATTGATCAAGTAAAATGACTGCTCAACCGACTGTTGGATTCACTGATTTATTGATCGGTCGGCTGACTGTTTGATGATTGACTGATTGACTAACCGATGGCGGATCACGTGTCCGTTTGCCTGCCAACCGGTTGTCTAACAGAGTCAGTAACTGACAGTTTGACTAATTATGTGCCCATTCAGCTCTGTTCTTAACGTATGTAAGAGCATTAATGTGGGACGGAGGGTGAGTGTGTGCGGTTATAGCTCTGTCCGCTTGGAGGGAGAGAGTCGTGACCATCCGTACTGACGGGGGCTTCTGCGTTGACACTAAGCGCCAGTGTCGGGAGTTAAGACACGGCGGCAAGTGGCTTTGTTAAGCCCCGTGGAGACAGGCCCGTTCCGGAACAGCGGTGGGCTCACATATTGAAATGAACTTCGGGTATCTCAAGTGAGATATCATCATCACCGTACAGCCTGATAGGGACCTGCAACAGTGTGCAGAACTGCACTTTTCATGATTGTACAGGAACATTTTATAGCTTACTGTATGTGTAGAGAGGCTGTGAAGCTATTTAGGTTCCTGCTGCCACCGTACAGCCCGATGGGGACCTGCAACAGTGTGCAGAACTGCACTTTTCGTGACTATACGTGAACATTTTATAGCTTACTGTAGGTGTAGAGAGGCTGTAAAGCTATTTAGGTTCCTGCTGTCACTGTACAGCCTGATAGGAAAATGCAACATTGTGCAGAGCTCCACAATAAGTCAGAGATGGGGCTATGGAGGCCTACGAATCGCAGTAACCGACAAACTTTACTTCCTTTTTTAGATTCATTTTAATATTATCCTCCTATAAATGTATGTGTCTACCAAGTAATCTCTTACCTTCATGTTATTCCTACCAAAATTCTATATCGATTATGATCTCCATGTTCCCTACATTTCCCGCCGCCCGAGCGAGTTGGTTCAAATGTAACAGCGCCCTAGGCTTACATGCACAAGCTGGAACGGGATTCTGGCTGTCGTGTTGCATGGTCACTCTAGGCGAACGACGAAATAGTCACATAAAATGGTTCACGACACTTCCTTCAACGTTCATCCCATTTAATTACTCATTATCATTCTTCAACGACGCCAATTTTCCGACAGAGTCTATAGACAGGTAAAGGTAAAGTTGTCCCTGTGCTCAACAAATTGAGCACTACACCTTGAAGGAGAAGAGAAAATTCTTGACTCTACCAGGACAGAACTCTGACCATTCGGTCGCCCAGCCCTTAGCCAGTCGCTATACCGACAGAGCTATCCAGGCGTCTATACATAATTCATAAATAGTAATTTGGATATATGACACAAACTCCGTCCTGAATGTAACAATTCATTGTAGTTCTTTCGTCTTCCTTTCTTCTACACTACATGTTTCGACACACGTATTAAAGCTAAGCAGCGGCACGCACACAGGGAGCCTACACAAAATAATACCTGAACAGCGCTGAAAAAAGAAGTAGCCGCTGCAGCACTATAGACATAGGGCGGTACCCCTGAGAATTTTAAATATTTAAATTTTAAAATTAAAAAAAAAATTAAGAAATTTTAAAATTTGAATTGAAGATTTTAAAAGTGTCAGTTTATGAAAATCAGATTGACGTGTTTAGGTTAACAAAGATTTTGTACATATCAGACAGATATCAGCGGGGAGGATTCTGATATATCGAAACCTGTTAGCAACGGAGAAATGAACAATTGGGAAGACCAGTGTTTTTTAAATTTTAAACTACGTGGAGTGTAGCAGCTACGTGAGAATATGCACCTGCTGATGGCCGTTTACGGCCGAAACATGTAGTGTAGAAGAAAGCAAGACGAAAGAACTACAATAAATTGTTGCACATAGGACGGAGTTTGTGTCATGCATTGTATAGAGTGTAACAGGATGCTTAAATATAATATAGTAATTTCGGTTCGAATCCCGTTCTAGGCATAGATGACTGCGTTAATTCTGTGTTACTGTTGTCCTGTTTAGGTAGCGACCTCGCGACTGACCCATACCCCGTTCAAGACGTCAAATTGCAGAATTAATTACTTCTGAATGAGTTCAAGCCAGACGGAACGAGAAGTGGGGGAGGAAAATTACAAATTACCGAGACCCTCATAAGAATGATCTTGTGAAACTGATCTTAAAGGACCTATGAATAATCCGTCTTTATTTTAAATGGGTCTAAGCGGCACGGTTTATACTGGTGTCAGGTCAATACGCCACTGACAATAGCCTCAGCATACATTAATACATTAATACCGAAGAAGAACGCCTGAATAGTTAACTGGTTACTCTCTGAATGTGGTGTAGAGGTGGGTTCAAATTGGAGGCTGTTATTAATTACACTTACCTGAAACTGGATTACGAAGTGCGAAGGATAAAGCAGTCGTCAGGCTGTTACCATGGTAACCGCTCCAACAATGAATGACACTGTATAACATAGGCAGCCCCTAGCGTTTGATTTATGAGTTTGGGAATGTGTGAGGTCTCCTTGCCCGTACGACACCATAGAAAAGTTCAAGCAACAGTGACGTATGTGCCTATTATATCTGGAGTTACCCCGTATATTTAATTCAGAGTTAGCTGAGAATATGTGGCTTTTTAGAAACATTCTTTCACTGCAGTTCGGCGTAAAGCCTGGAGAATGGACAAAATGCGGAATTCTATCTACTGGTATGTGATGCCATGCTTTCTGGTTTAAGTTCACTGACGTTTCGGAAGAAATTACCACTCATATATTAGTCGAAGAGTGATCGAAGGAAGTAAGCAGAAAATATATATTCCTGCCTCCGTTTTACTCTTTGTTTTCGTGGATTGTTCTGAAGATGGAGGCAGGACGTTCCTCCGAAACGTCAGTAAACTTCTATATGGCGTCACATTGCAGAGGATAGTACTATTCGGTGTCAGGTGTGAGAACCTCAAAATCAACGCGTGAGAGTGTTGGCTCGTGAATTCGTTCATATATATACATATGGCGTGTTTGGGAACTTAAGGAACCGGAAATAGCTTCTTAAGATTTGATGTTCTCATGGCTGTTAAGAAGGTTACGGTCTTCTGGGATGTGACGCAGGGTAGTGTAGATAGGCTATACCCTGAATACGGGATAAGCAGGCGCTTCCGAAACGACGTTACCTGTCTAGTAAACCACTCATCGTCACATCCAATAAGACCAAGTTCTACGGGTCTGTCCCCATTTCGGACTCTGGACGGGAGGCTTGATGAACCCCAGAGAAAATCTGGATGCTGCAGAGAACAGAATGGTACCCCGATTCTCTGGTCTTCAGCCCCTGGACACTATAGTCTTTCTTCTGTGGGAACGAGGAAGCGTCATGGAAAGTTAGTGACGTAGGCAGTTACGTCATCATGCTGAACTGAATGTATTTTCTGCTCAACATAATTCCGGTGTTCTTGTGCAGCTGGGAATTCGAACATAACTCAGCAGTTCTCTTCCGTAAGGATGTCTAATGATGCAGACTAACACCACATTGGGCCCTATCGCTTCGAAACTGGACGTACTTCATTCTTTCGTAACTTCAATACACTTTTCAGTACTTCTAATACCTTTAATGCAAAGTCAATATCATCATCAGTCATCTGTCAAGACGACAGGTCCACAGTCTCTTTCAAAACAATTCCTCCACTTAATGCGATCTAGAGCTTTCTCCTTCAAATGACAGTATCCTCTTCTGTCCCCAAGGTCATCCAGCATCTTCTTACGTCTTCTTCCTCGTCTTCTTGTCACTTCTATCC
>NW_019718618.1:942399-944926 GCF_002891405.2 Cryptotermes secundus | reverse complement strand
TTTTTATTTTTAATTAATATTCTCAATGTATGGATTTAGAGGACATTGAATTCGGGTAACGCTTGCTTCCATCCAGTCCAGAAGTTTTTGTCTTGTCGTCTGCTGTCTAAAAACATAAAAATTAGAATATACGAAATTATAACTTTACCTGAAGTTTTCAACGGGTGTGGAACTTGGTCTCTGACATTAAGGGAGGAACACAGACTGAGGGTGTTTGAGAACAGGGTGTTGAGGAGAATATTTGGACCGCAGAGAGATGAAGTGACAGGAGGTTGGAGAAAACTGCATAATGTGGAGCTTCATAACTTGTACTCTTCTCCAAGTATAATTAGAATGATCAAGTCAAGCAGGATGAGGTCGGCAGGGCATGTAGCACGAATGGGGGAGAAGAGGAATGCATCTAGGATATTGATGAGATAACCAGAAGGAACAAGACCACTAGGAAGACCAAGACGTAGGTGGGTGGATAATATTAAAATGGATTTTAGATTTAATGTGGTGGTATGGATTAGATCGATTTGGCTCAGAAGAAACCAGTGGAGCGCTCTTGTGAACACGATAATGAATCTTCGGGTTCCATAAAATGCTGGGAAGTTCTTGAATAGCTGCATAACTGACGGCTGCTGAAGAAGGGCTCAGCTCCACGTAATTAGTTTTTTCTTAATGAGACTATCAGTATCTACACCGATGTGTCTGTAATCGGCCTTGTAACTGTTCACTTTTTAACATATTATTAGTATTATATTTATTATTACAAATATAATTTTGGAGCAGTAAATTAGAATATTAGTATGGATCTGTAAGATATATCCTCCCCCATCTGAGGTTGTATTCACTCTTGCAGATATGCTACGTTACGTTACGTTTCGTTAAGTATTCTGCTGATCTTTGTTAGTGATTTTAGCTTGTAACATGAGGACGTTAGTGCATGATTCAGCGTAATACAATAATCTGGGGAATTATTATGCTATGTGTGTGCGAAGTGACTGCGGGAAAGAGGTCTGGCCACGCTGGCCACTCTCCACCTTGTCACGGAAACCGTTCCCTGTTCCCTGATCGCCATTTCGCCCCTGAATGCTATTACAATTAGCGATGCCAGTGCTGGTCCATGCTGCTGATGATGATGATGACGTTGAAATGACAAATGAGCGCCACACGTCAGCGTCACTGCTCCGTGATGAGGCCAGGGACACTTCGTTGTTCACACGGCACGCAGGAAGCACGGTTTCATGTAATTTTGCAATCACTTGTACAAGTCGGTATAGCGATTGACTACAGGCTGGACGAGCGAGGGGTCGGAGTTCGAGTCCCGGTATGGTCAATTCTTCTCTACTTTCAGATTGGTTCTGGAGCCCACCTAGCCTCCTGTCCATTGGATACCGGAAGATCCTACCTTTGGGGTAAAGTGGCTGGGGCGTGAAGCTCGCCGCTCACTTCCATCTAGTATCGCGGTCTATACATCCACTTCCCCGTACACCTTCATGCCCTACTGCTTAGTTAAGCACAGGGACGACTTTACCTTGCACAAGGTTAAAGGAGAGTCTGTGTTGAGATTTCGTGGATTATTTAACGACGTCATCAATGTCGAGGCCAGGTGTGGGGGAGGAGTATAGCAGAAGAACAAGCATCGGATTTGCAAGTGCTTTTGCTGGCACGAATAACGTTCAAGGCAATGTATTAGAAGTGGTTTTTAATAAAACATAAAAAGGTAAAGTTTTCTCTGTGCTTAACTAATTAAGGACTACGCCATAAAGGCGTATGGGGGAGAGAAATTATAGATCCACATTTCTTGACCTCGGCACTAGTTGGAGGTAAGTGGTCAGCTTCACGCCCCGGCCGCTATATCCCCGGAGAAAGAGTCCTGGGTATGCACTGGATACGAGGCTGGGTGGGCCCCAGAGCCATTCTGGACGACATGGAGAAGTGAAAATTCTTGCTCTCACCGGGACTCGAACTCCGACACTTTGTTCCACCAGCCTGTAGCCAGTCGCTATACCGACTACATTTTAACAGGCGAAATAAATGTTCACAGATTGAAGAATCTCTTGAAAGAAAACTTTTTACGTTCTTGTGGAAAAGTATGTCACTAAATTGTCATAAATTAATAGAAAACAATATTATAGACTAAATTTCACAATAATTCAGAGGTCCGGAATTAAGGTGTAACGGACCATAGTTTGCTAACCTGTGACCTGAGCTGTATAGCGTCCAATTGTAAGATGGCTGATGACTGGGAACTCTCTGAAAGGAAGCGCTTGTGGTTCAACGTTGGTAATATCCCGGCATTAGTCCAGAGTAACTGAGGAAAACACGACAGATTTCAGTGAGAAGAGCCTGTGTTCGCGCTGAGATTCGAACTGAACACCGTCCGCATAGAAGCCTAGATTGTTATCACTGTGGTCACCTGCTCGGTTATCATATAGTTACAGCTGCGAGAGGGAGAGGTGTGTGAGGCAGGGCGACAGCTGAGCTGCGTTTCCGAGACATGAACTGGATGTGTGAAATTTTGAGCAGACTTTTAAGAGGT